>NC_064848.1:80926320-81053820 GCF_024139225.1 Suncus etruscus
AGCACCAATGGGCAGTGATGATCTAGAGAATTCTATAGAGACACAGTGCCCAAGGGAGCACTTGATGAGGGCAGTTGTGGCCCTTAAGTTCCACTGGCCATAGCACAATCTTGAGGTCCCCTTTCGTTCCTTGACTTCCAACCTAGCTAAGCTGGGTCCAGCCACTCCCCTGGTGACGACCTCTCATGTTTTACTCACTCCTGCACAGGTGGGTGAAAGATGTCTGTCACCACACTATTTCCACGAGCTTTGGCACGCAAGGACATTCTGCCTAAGTCCATAGGAAAGAATTCTCCTTTGAGAATTGTTGCAAATAGTTTGGAAGAAAATTTATTGGGGGAGGAAAAATGGCAAAATGCCAAAGGATTTGCCTACCAAGCTGGCAATTTTAATTCTAGTGTCTGTGCCCAGAGGAGACATTTACAAGTGGAAGGGGAAGAAGCTTTTATGAAAAAGACTTCTGGATCATAAAAGGGGCACTCGACATGGCCTTAGAAACAAGCTGTGGACTGAAGAGATGTTACAGGAGCTGAGATGCAGGCCATTGTGTGTAGCTGATCCTGATTTGATCCCAGAACCACCTGTCCCCTGAGTACTGCCAAGTGCAATTCTAGAGGTCGCCTCAAAACGCCACCAGTGTGGCCAATAATCCCTTTGACCCTTGTATTGATCTACCAGTTCTCCAGAAGTGGCCATAGGCCTCCAGAGCACTAATTTAGAGGCCCTGAAAGTCCCAAATTAAGTTTAAAGTGTTGTATAACCTGCAAAATGTCAGGGATATTTGTAAGTATCTCTTCAGTTACCCTCTAAATCTAGGATATAACAAGAAATAATTTTCATATTTGTGGGGAGGGAGGAGGGAATTGCTTACCACCACTAAATATATATTTTGTACTACTCAGTACAGGTGGCAAATGGAATTAGTTAGCAATGGTTATCATTCTTTAATGTGCATTAAAATCACTTGTACAACTAAAATGTACACATTACCAAGGTCTAGAGTCTGTTGATTTAACTGATCTCTGGGACTAGGGTTGAGCTCTGGTACTTGTAATGCTCTCTTCAAGATATCCTAATAAATAACTGATCTAGAAAACATTAAACTAGTGCCATGGAAGTCTAATAGATTAAACATGCATACATAAAAGCCTTTGAGGATGATTGTGACAGGGTCAAGATCCCAAGCTTGGGACCTTCAGTTTGCTTCCACTAGTTGCCAAACAATCTTTCTAAAATGAAATCTCTTCACTCTTGAGGATGTTTTGCAGCCTACATGGACAAGAGCCTCTGTAGATGATTCTATAAATCCTTTCATAATTCTAACCCAACCTTATCTCTTTCTGCCTTCATCATGTTGGACTATTTGTTTTCACCAAAATAGCTTATTTAATTAGAATGCCTTCTTCTGTGTCCTAAATCTTCCCTCACCTCCCTATTCTCAACCCCACTCCGCACAAATACTTTTCTTCTAAGGCTAAAGTAGACACAAAATTTTCATTGTAAACTGAATTCTTTTTTTGGTCATGGTTACAGTGATTGAAACAGTTACAAAGATTAAGATATTTGTATCCCAAAATAGGAGCCACTAGAAGGTAAGGTATTATTCTTTTGGCAGAATCAAAGAGACCATAGGGGTCAATCACAAAATGAAATAGGCTGTATCATTTGTAGGGTCTAGGTCAAAAAAATAGATTTTTTCATGCTCTAATACAGGATATGTCAATTATTAAAAAGTTATGAATCAGAGATGGAGAGATAATAAAGATAATAAAGAGGGTAAAGCACTTGCCCTACATGTGGTTGACTAGGTTGGATCCCCAGGCTCCATATGCTCCCCCAAGCCCTGTTAGAAGTGATCCCTGAGTTTAGAGCCAGGAATAAATCCTCAACACCCTTGGGTATAAATTGAAAAGCAAAAAAATATGGGTCAAATTATCCTCATGTTTAATAAAACCATACATATAAGGTGCTGCCCCAGTTTGTGTATCAAACACTGTCACCTTCTTTCTCCCCAATTACTTTTTTTTTTTTTTTTTTTTTGGTTTTTGGGCCACACCCGGTGATGCTCAGGGGTTACTCCTGGCTATGCGCTCAGAAGTCGCTCCTGGCTTGGGGGACCATATGGGATGCCGGGGGATCGAACCGCGGTCCGTCCTAGGCTAGCGCAGGTAAGGCAGGCACCTTACCTCCAGCGCCACCGTCCAGCCCCCTTTCTCCCCAATTACTTTAACCATCCTTCTAATCTGCAATTCACTGAGTGATACAATGGGCCCAAGTGAAGTTTAGCCTGAGAAGGCTCACCAGAGCACCCAGAAGAAGATTCTGAGTTGTGTTTTCTTTTGTCTTATTTTATTTATTTTATTTATTTAAGGTTTGGGGCCACATCTGGTGGCCCTCAGGGGGGTTACTATTCCTGGCTCTGTACTCAGAAATCACTCCTGGCAGGCTCAGGGGACCACAATAGGATACCAGAGATCAAACCCGTGGTCTATCCATTGTCGTCCACATGCAATGCAAATGCTCTACCACTGTACTATTGCTCCAGCCCTGTCTTGTTTTAAAGGAAAGAGTTAAGTAGTGCCACCGAAAGTAATATACTGGGAGGAAACCAGAACCCAGAGCAAGAGCAATTCTTGTAAAAAGTCAAAGCATCATCACCAAGAAGCTTTTTCATAGTCCCTAAGACAATTGTTTTGCTGTATGTAAAAGTCAAAAAGCACCTAATGGATGTATTAAATCTTCACCCAGATAAATCGAGTAATAATCTTGTCTCTCTGGGACTGGGAGTGATCACTGCGAATCTCTTCCCAGGCAATAAAGCAGAGAGTATGACATAGGGCTGGCTGCCCTTCGTCCACTGTTTAGGGAGTTATTTGAAGACAACAGTTGATGATGGCAGAAGAGAACACTTTATCCTTCACTTCTTCAGCCTAAAAGCTCAAGATTACTTTTTGGAAGGCCAAGTTACAGTTCACACCAATAACTGAAACTCAAGTGCAACCAATACAACATGTGATTTTTATAGACTGAGAAACTAAACATCTTCATTTCATACTGAAATTTTATCTCACAAATGATCCTTTTGCTATAGTCATAAAAGTTTTATTCCTCAAGAAATATGCTTCAAGGTTCTAAGCTTATATAAAGGCGATGGACAAATGTATAATCTCCAAGTACGTCCATACCAACAACACTTCTCATTCACAAGACTTGGGGTGGGGTATTACTGAGTAAGTGAGGAAGCATTTCCCTATTCTAAAGATTGTTCTAAGACCCTGCTGATGGATGGAACCACCTCAGAGAAGCACTTCTCTCCAGTAAATGTGCCTCCACTAAATCTCTGGAGGATGACAGACGCCATCTGCAGACGAAATTAGAGGAACTCTCCTACCTCCTCCCTCCTTTTTGTAGTAAGCCTTTTGATTCATGGAGCAGTGGTTGAATCTTTGGTCTGTGGTTTGTTTGTTTTTTTTTTTCTTCTCTACCGATTCACCCAGATATGTTCTGAAGTTGTGCAATGGGCAGATTATAATCGCCTGCACCCAGGGAGCGGCAGAGGAGTGAGAGCAGTGAGTCACAGACCACAACAAAGACCTTCCTGGCATGTCAGGCTCACTTGGCAAGCCCAGAGGATGTAAAAATTGACAGCAAGACAAGGAGCAATCTTTGTTATTTGTCAACAAAATTGTGGTGACCATTGCAAAGTCTTGGCAGTCCAACCAGGGCATCCCTCAGGGGAAAGGTTGGGAGCAAGTAAATAAGACAATGGAAAATCCCATTCTCCGAATGGCTGACTATCAGACAGGTGTGTCAACAAGAGTTTTTTCATAACCCCAATGACCTATTTCTTTATTAAAGAAATTCAAGTGTGCTCCTTTAGCAGCATTAGGACCCTCAGATAAGAATGATAAATTTCAACATTATTTCAATCTTTTGATTTATTAACTGCCAACTATTAGATATTGGACAAATTACATGCTATCTGAGCATCCAGTACTATATAGTGATATCTTCCTGGTCCAACCCACAGGACTATTGTCAGTATCAACACAGATAATGAAAGGAAAACTATTTGTAGTAACAAAGTTCAGTACAAATAATAGTCTTATCACCAAAAGAGATGTTTATCCAAAATCTAGACAGACTGAACAGAGGCCAATTTTACAAACAAATGCATTTAAAAGCTAATATAGAGCCATCAAAATAACTTGCTACCTACTATATTTCCTTTATTTTTTTTGTTTTGGAGCCACAGCTAGAGGTGCTTAGGGGTTATTCCTGGCTCTGTATGCAGGAATCAGTTCCGGCAGACTCAGGGGGACTATATGGGATGCTGGATATCTAAACTGGGTTGACTACATGCAAGTATGGTGCCCTACTGCTGTGCTATTGCACCAGCTCTGGCTACTATATTTCCAAATTGAAAAAAAACATCATTTTAAATATTGCCTGTTCTCTCCTATGGTTGCACTATGCCATCTATAAACCTGAAATTAGTGTCTTTAAAATCTAAAATTCTTCCAATTTTCTTTTCATCAATATTTACAAAGCATCTATTATAAACCATGCCCTTATCTAGATAGTGGACATAAAATAGAAAATAGTCATCTTTCCTGCTCAAAGTCAAAGGGGAAAGATATTGGTAAACTGTCTGCAGCAATACTTATTTCAGGAACATGCAAATAAGGTATAGAGAATGGGGACACAAATATAAATGGCCATTTCTACTTGTGAGAATCCAGAACAATTTAGAGCAGGGGTCTTCAAACTATGGCCGCGGGCCACATATTGTATTTATTCCCATTTTGTTTCTTCACTTCTTTTGTTTTATTTTTTCTCTTTATTTGAATATCTTGATTACATAAATGATTGTGATTAGGTTTCAGTCATTTAAAGAACACCCCCCTTCACCAGTGCAACATTCCCACCACCAATGTCCCAAATCTCCCTCCATCCCACCCCACCCCCACCTGTACTCTAGACAGGCTTTCCAGTTCCCTCATTCATTCACTTGATTATGGTAGTTCTCTGTGTAGTTATTTCTTTTTTTTTCTTTAAGAAAGAAAAACCACAGCAATTTTACATTTATTGGCAACTGGTAAACTCAAAATTAGCAATGATTCCCTCCCCACCATAGTCGCCCAATAGCTCTTCTACCCTTCTAGATGAGTTGAACTAGAAACTCATAGTCAGGGCTTCCAGACTATTTATCACCAGCATTACTAAGACCAGACCTAGGTGGGTAAAGAACTAGGCCTGGGGACACATGCATGGTCTTAATATAGCGAAACGGTTAGCCTGCCCTGATTACGGCAAAATCAGAACAGTGAGAATATTCGCAAAGTAGTTATTTCTATAGCTGTACTCACCACTCTTTGTGGTGAGCTTCATGGAGTGAGCTGCTGTTCCAGCCCTCCTCTCATTGTCTCTGAGGATTGTTACAAAAAATGACTTTTATTTTTTCTTAAAAACCCATAGATGAGTGAGGACTATTCTGCATCTCTCTCCTCTCTCACTTCTGACTTATTTCACTGAGCATGATAGATTCCATGTACATCCATGTATAGGAACAATTTCATGACTTCATCTCTCCTGACGGCTGCATAATATTCCATTGTGTATATGTACCACAGTTTCTTTAGCCATTCGTCTGTTGAAGGGCATCTTGGTTGTTTCCAGAGCCTGGCTATTGTGAATAGTGCTGCAATAATCACAATAGCCAGGCTCTGGAAACAACCAAGATTGCCCCTTCAACAGACAAAATGGTTTCTTCACTTCTAAATAAGATATATGCTGTGTACATACAAATTTGTTCATAATTTTTGTTTTTACTATAATCTGGCCCTCAAACAGTCTGAAGGATAGTGAACTGGCCCCCTGTTTAAAAAGTTTGAGGACCCCTGATTTAGAGAGAAGTTGATTCTTGAATCAAGTCTTATCAAAGAATCTGGCATATAAGTAGGCAAATGACAATTTTAAAATATTATGGATAGAGACTTCTATGTGATAAAAAGCGTCTTTAGGGAGCAAGCCAGGGTTCTATCAGAACAGCTCCATCATGGAAACCAGCATTGATCCTATCCATAGTGGAGGCTTGAGAAAGCATTTTAAATCTGGTCAGATTTTGCTAGATATATTTTTTGAAGGGGGGAAATCTTCTTAGCTTGAATGTCAGACTAATATCAATAACAATTGTTTCACCCATTTATTTTTCTTTTCCATAGTGTAGAAACCTTCTTACAAGTAAAATTTCATGTGTGATCTTTCTCCATGAAGCAAATACTAGCAAATAGGCTTTGATAGAAGCAGGCATACCAGACCAGCAGTCTACAGATCTGGCTTATTCTTTGTCCAACAAGAATATCCAAGACACTTGTATGACATCTTAAGACTCAGAGACTAAAAGTGTGTACCACCATATTAAGAAGACAAGAGTGACTCTGGTGAGAGAAAGAGAAAAAAGGCAGGACATATCAAAGCCACACCTCCTGATGAGGACAGTATGAGGCAAGGACAAGAAAGAATTTAGAAATTAGGGGCAGGAGCAAGAGTACCTTGGTAAGGAATTTGCTTTGAATGTAGCCAACCTGGGTTCTCTCACTGGCATCCCATATGGTATCTCCCAAGTCTGCCAAAAGTTATTCCTGAGTGCAGAGCCAGGATTAACCTGAGCACCACCAAATGTGATGTAAAAACAAAGGGAAAATAAAATAAAGAATCTAGAAACTTCTGCATAATCTTAGGTAACAAATTGAGGGATTGGAGGGGAGAGGGAAAATCCATCTCCCCACTAATTCTCCAAGGAGGGGAAATAAGGGCATGGCATTTGAGGTTAGAAAAACCTGTGACAGACACATCAGGTGAGGATAGACATAGGGTAAGTTGCTTGGAGAAGAAATCTGAGCTAAAGGGGAAAGATGTGGGTGTCAAGAGCAAGGCTAATCACCTACAGGAGGCCTCTTTGGCAGAGATGAACATGTGGCTGGATCAGATCCTTCAACAACTTGTGTACTTGGAAAAAGGAATTTAAGAAGATTTGGGAAGATTAGAAACAAAGAGAAATTGGAAAAACATAGCAGAGAAAAACCAAGCTCCTTAGATGATCTCAAAAATATAGGACAACACTGGTGGTGAGAATGCCCTGGATTCAATGTCATTATGTACCTAAAATATTACTGTGAAAGAATTACAATTCACTTTGGTCACACTAAAAATTATTTTTAAAAAAAGAACAAGAAAAAATATATGTACAGTTGGTCTTATGGCAGGATGCTACAACGATAGGGCCACCCTGTTTTTAGGCCAAAGGATTTTCTTTCCTATTTCCCCAACTTTTGCTGTGCTGATGAAAGAAAAACTGCTAATCCCCATATTTTTTTTTATATTTTAGATAAGGGCTCCCACCTTTTCGCAGAACCTTGGGACATAGATTAATTTGCTTTACCTCATATTTCTGCCTTTTTTTTTTTTTTTTTTTTGGTTTTTGGTTTTTGGGTCACACCCAGCAGTGCTCAGGGGTTACTCCTGGCTCTACGCTCAGAAACTGCTCCTGGCAGGCTCTGGGGACCATATGGGATGCTGGGATTTGAACCACCATCCTTCTGCTTGCAAGGCAAATGCCCTACCTCCATATTATCTCTCAGGCTCCATATTTCTGCATGTTTATATAAAATTAAGAAGAAGAATAAAGAAAGGATGGGGGCCAAAGCCAAGTAGTCTCAGATGCATTGGTGGAATAAAAACAAAAAGGACAGAACTAAATATCCAAGCCAAAGTCAACAACAATAGAATCAAGAGACCCAAACAATAACAATCTAAACTTAAAATGGACCTGTTATACTGGCAGACCAGAGGGCAATGGGTGGTGGTATAGGATGCATTCTTGGGAACATTGGCAAAGGGAGGTCAACACTGGTGGTAGGAATGGCCCTGACTCACTGTATATCTAAAATTCAACTATGAAAGAATTTGTAAATCACAATGGTTTCAATAAAATAAAAAAGACATAAAAATATATGTGCTGGGGGCCGGGAGGTGGCGCAAGAGGTAAGGTGCCTGCCTTGCCTGCGCTAGCCTTGGATGGACCGCGGTTCGATCCCCCGGTGTCCCCATATGGTCCCCCAAGCCAGGAGCGACTTCTGAGCGAATAGCCAGGAGTAACCCCTGAGCATTACCGGATGTGGCCCAAAAAAAAACAAAAAACAAATATATATATGTGCTATGTAAAGTACAAAGGCAGGCCAGCATTCCAATTCCTGAAAGGCAGTGGTGCAACAAGACAAGTGGATGCCAGCATGGCTGGAACTGAAAAACAAATTCACATTGATTCTTGGAAAGTTGCTGTTCTCACAGTAAAAGCCAGAGAAAGAATATTTGTTTACAAGATTTTTATATCCTAGAAGAGTCGAATCCAATATTAGTTACTTAGACAGTCATCTCTAAAAGTAATAATTTAAAGATCCCAAGTATTGAAAGAACCTCTTAGGTCATCCAGAACAATTATAACTGTAAAAGAAGTCAATACACATGCCATCACCTAACTTTATACATAATAAGGATATTTACTATATCATGCATACATTCTTTATTTAATATTAGACTCTTTCAAAGTGATAAAGTGATAGCTCATCTTCTGAAAAAAGAATACTACTTCCACAAGATAATTATGCCCATTTCCAAAGCATTTCAGTTAAGAAATCCCTTTCTTGTTGAGTTAGCACCATCCTTCGTACTGTTTTCACATTAATTCTGCCTCTTAGAGTCAAATAGTGATCTCCTAAAGTTTTCTAAGTCTCAGTCTTCGTCTCATTCTAAATCTAATTCTCTTTCTCTCTCTCCTCTCTCTCTCTCTCATTTTCCTTCAATGACTTCTTAAATTATTCTTCTATATCACCAGTTTTAGATATTTTCCTTCTCTCATTCTCCCTTGCAACAAAATTTTGATGGCTTAAATTTCAGGCTGGCAGAAAAGAGAAAACTACAGCTCTTTACCTAACTGAACCACCTAAAGGTCCAGTGCCTGGAGAGAGATGCCCTTTGATGTTACTGATATGCTTAAGTCTCGATCTGCAGGATATTAAATTATGAATATGTACAGAGAAGACAAGTGATAGGCATTCAAACCCAACTCTTTCTGAATCTCAAAATCTCCCATTTTAAAATCTAAAATTGTCCAATAAAAATAAGTAAAACACATAAAAATAAGAATGTTCTATGAGTTCATACCACAATTGGCTCCTCCGGTATGTGTAAAATGGCAGTCTAGGTGACATGCAATGTATGGGTAAAATATACACCAGATTTTGAAATTGTAATTTTTAAAAAGGTAACCATTTAAAATGTTTATATATTTATACAAAAATTAAAATTTGACATATTGAGTTAAATATATCATTAGCATTAGCTTCATTGTTCCTTTTAACTGCTAGAAAAACTTGTGTTAATAACATGTTTTAAATATGGGATAGGATATGTAACTATATATATATATATATATTTATATATATTCTGCTTTGTAGCTTACATCCTATTTTTTTTGCACAGGACTGACTAAAGCACAAGAATGAAAAGTTTCAATCAATTCTGGAAATTATTCTCTTGGAATGAGAACACAAACACAGATTAACCAATCTAATTAATTTGCTACCAGATGAAATTGTGAGTGATGAGTGACGGAATCTTAGCCTTACTTTCCTAATTCTGTTGTTAGCTTATGTTTAGTATTTCAGACTTCCCAAATGCTTTACATAAGTATAGCCTTATAAGTACATAAAATAATTAATATCTCTTTGTACCATAGGATAAGATCTTCTTATCTAACATAGGCTACAATAGTCCATAATATTCTACATAATGAACTACACTTAGATAAAGTTTTTTTCTAGTTGGGAATCCTTCATAAAAGATTATGTTAAAGTTTTCAGAGGAAATAATCTTTCATGCAAAAGTGTTATGGAGATTGAAGTGATAGTGCAGTGGATAGGGCATTTTGCTTTGCACGAAGCTGACCGGGTTCAATCCCCTGCATTCTATATGGTTCCTCCAACATGTTGGGAGTGATTTCTGAGTGCAAAGCCAGGAGTAACTCCAGAGCACCATTGGGTGTGGCCTCTATAAATAAAAAGTATATGTTCTGCTTGGATAATATTTCTTTTTTTTGAAACATTTTTTCTTTATTTAAACATCTTGATTACATATATGATTGTGATTAGGTTTCAGTCATGTAAAGAACACCCCCTTCACCGGTGCAACATCCCACCACCAATGTCCCAAATCTCCCTCCATTCCACCCCACCCCCACCTGTACTCTAGACAGGCTTTCCAGTTCCCTCATTCATTCACATGGTTATGGTAGTTCTCTGTGTAGTTATTTCTATAATTGCACTCACCACTCTTTGTGGTGAGCTTCATGAAGTGAGCTGGAAGTTCCGGCTCTCCTCTCATTGTCTCTGAGGATTGTTGCAAAAATGACTTTTATTTTTCTTAAAACCCATAGATGAGTGAAACTATTCTGCATCTCTCTCTCCCTCTGACTTATTTCACTCAGCATGATAGATTCCATGTACATCCATGTATAGGAAAATTTCAAGACTTCATCTCTCCTGATGGCTGCATAATATTCCATTGTGTATATGTACCACAGTATCTTTAGCCATTCGTCTGTTGAAGGGCATCTTGGTTGTTTCCAGAGCCTGGCTATTGTGAATAGTGATGCAATAAATATAGGTGTGAGGAAGGGGTTTTTGTATTGTGTTCTTGTGCTCTTAGGGTATATCCCTAGGAGTAAAATAACTGGGTTGAATGGGAGCTCAATTTCCAAATTTTGGAGGAATCTCCATATCGCTTTCCATAGAGGTTGGACTAGACGGCATTCCCACCAGCAGTGGATAAAAGTTCCTTTCTCTCCACATCCCCACCAGCACTGATTGTTCTTATTGTTTGTGATGTGCACCAATCTCTGTGGTGTGAGGTGGTATCTCATCGTTGTTTTGATTTGCATCTCCCTGATGATTAGTGACGAGGAGCATTTTTTCATGTGCCTTTTGGCCGTTTTTATTTCAACATAGACTCAAAATCAAAGGTTAGAGGAAAATCATCCAAGCAAACAACACCCTCAAAAAAGCTGGGGTGGCCATATTAATATCTGATGACACCGACTTTATACTCAGAAAAGTGGTAAGGGACAAAGATGGACGCTATGTACTAATCAAGGGATATGTGCAACAGGAAGAAATCAGACTATTAAACATATATGCACCCAATGAGAGACCAGCAAATTATCTAATACAATTACTGACAAATCTGAAAGAAGAAATCAATAATAACACAATAATTGTGGGAGACCTCAACACGGCCCTGTCAACACTTGATAGGTCAACCAGACTGAAACCCAACAAAAACATACTAGCCCTGAAAAGAGTAATGGAAGAAAGAGGACTAGTATATATATATATATATATATATATATATATATATATATATATATATATATATATATATATATATATATATATAGGACACTCCATCCCCAAAAACCTGGATACACATTCTTCTCCAATGTACATGGGTCATTCTCCAGGATAGACTACATGCTGACACATAAAACATACTCCATAAAATCAAGAGGATAGAAATATTGCAGGCTACCTTTGCTTACCACAATGCTCTGAAATTAGATGTGAACTACAAAGACACACAGAAGAAAAACTTTAACAATTGGAAATTAAACACCCTGCTACTGAACAACCAGTGGGTCCGAGATGAAATCAAAAAGGAAATGAAAACTTTCCTGGAAACAAATGATAATGAAGACACAAACTGCCAGAATCTAATGGATAATATTTCTATTTCTATTCTTTGCATGTTTGAGAGGAAAAAAACTCTTATTTTAAACAAATCATTTTCAAATCATAAAATGAGCATAGTGATTGAAATTAAAATTAACTTAAAAAATCACTGATTTATTATCTCACATTTAAAATTTTATATTCTTTGAGTTATGTGGCTTTACTTAATCTTTGCAAAAAGTCCATGAAGTGGCCGGTAGCTCTTACCACATCTACTTGGCAGATAGAAGTTGTAATGCCAGAAATTTGAGTGACTCCAGGACTCGGGCAGTATTGAGAATTTACCTATACACACACACGCACACACACACACACACACACACACACACACACACACACACACACACACACACAAACACACACACACGATTTAAAATCTCAAAATCCAGTTGAAGGAAAATTATGGATAGGAAACCACCACTCTGATGACAGTATTATTATAAAAAATAAATGTCGTTGTCATGATTTGGCAAGTCATCAGGTTCTCTATGAAATCCAAAGTTCTCATCTCCTACCAAACTCCATAAGAATGAAATATACAAATGTCATCATAGGCATCTGCCTAGAGTTTAAGGATAAAACAAGGTCTGAGTGCAACACCATGGTTCTGAAGCAGACACAGAATCATTCTTTACTATGTCAATCAATGATACTAATTATCAAAATGCCCTACATTTATAATTTCTTCAAACTTTTAAAAGTTCTTTACCTCAATAATCTCATTTAACTCCTAATTTACAGCTTTAGAAAATGCGATGATACAAATCTTGCAGAACTAGTCCTGTAACCTGGGAACTTAGCTCCATGATTTTTTTCTCTTGCAAAGCTTTAACATTAAAAATAATTTTTTCACCTCAGGGGCCAGAGGGAGTACAGCAGGAATAACACTTGCTTTATACATAGCTGACCTGGGTTCAAGCATCCCTTATGGTCACTCAAATCCACTAGGAATGATTCCTGAGTGCAGATCTGCCTGGAAGAGCCTTTGAGTACCACCAGGTGTGCCCCCCCCCCAAAAAAAAACAAAGATTTTTTTACTTCCATGTGGGAGGTGGGGAAATCTAGAGAGTGCCAATTAAAGGAAACTTAATTAGTCAATTCTACTACAACGAGCCTGATTTCTCCCATTTTTCTCTTTGTCTTCTGCAGTGATAACCTCACCATAACTAATTGTCTCTACTGTGATTGTGAGAGGGCTACCTGAAATTCTCAAGGCCTCCTATCTCTTCATCCACATCAGACAGAAACATTTTTGCCCCAATAATTCCAGGAAAATCTAGAGATTCACTCTTGATTTGCTCAACATTGAGTACATGACATCTCTACCCATCAAGACCATCTTCTCCCATCTGTACTTTGGGATGTGAACAGCATCTATAGAACCACATAGAACCCCAAAGAAAATGGGTAAACCCCTAAAAGGAAAAAAGGAAAAAAATTTTGGAGAAGCAAGCCCACACCACCAGTTGAGAGCCTTTGCTTATGATGGTGGGAGGGGACAAGAAATGAAGTTAAGTGGATGTCTTGATATATTTGAAACATTGAAGATAGGTTGGAAAGTGAGTATGTGTATATATGTTTGTGTATGTATATGTAAAGTGAGTATATATATGTGTGTATATATATGCATATATATGGAGATTTTCATCCTATTAGGTATGCTAAGCCAACCAGGCTAAACATTACTTAAAAGATTTGCTTCCTAAAGTACTTAGTTATCCTGAGTTCCTGAAATGAAAGACGACCAGAAAGAACTGCTAACTTTAAAAATGTGCCAACAATTATGGAAAAAATATAATGCTTGGCAAGCCAGAGAAATAATACAAGGGTTAAAGCATTTGTCTTGCACATAGCTGATCCCAGTTCAAATTCTGACACCATATATGGTCTCTGAAACATTGGAAGTGATCTCTAAGCACAGAACAGTGAGTAAGTCCATACATGAACACATCCATGTGCATATCCACAACACAAAAAAAATAAATATGCTTTTATATAAGCATAATATAAAGGGGGCATAGGAGATTTTTAATAATATATATTATTGATAATGTATTAATAATAAACTTTTTATATCACATATAACTATATTTATTTTAATAATAATTATAAATAAACATGAAAATGGGGCTATATATAAATATAAAAATATGTATGTATATCTATAAAATGCTTTCTCTTTATTCCTGTCTATAGCCAGAAGTAGGAACAGTGACACCTATTAAGCTAGTTAATCTTTGGATTTAAAGTCAAATGTTTTATGTAGTTTAATGCTCACAAGCTCTTTGATGAAAGAACTGATTTCTGTCCCCTTTCATAGATAATGAATAAAATCAAAGAAGTTCAATAAATTTTAGAAATTTATTTATCAAATAGAAATTTAACTCTATTCCAATATCTATGTTCTTAAACACTGATTTGCATGGACAATGACAAACACTTCTATTTGGTTCTCTTCAAAATGTGCCATTTTCAGGTAGATTCATAAAAAATTAATAAAACAACCTGTCACTTATTATTAAAAACAAGCAATTACAACAATTCCCTTGAAAGAGTGTGACATATAATAAATATATGAAAGTTGTTCAGATGTTCAAAACATAATTTTTATATTTTTCAGTCACTCTCCCTGGTTCTAGTTCACAGCTCTTAAAATACTTATAATTTCCTAAACAATAAAAGCTGTAAAGGTGTCTGATATTGTCTGATAAGGAAACTTGGAGCCCTCCTATGGATGAGGACTGGCTTCCAGAAGTACCACTGCTGAGTTTAAATTTTTGTCCCCTGCCCTCTCCTTCAGGGAAAAGATATACTGAACACATTAAGTTCAATAAGTAACTAATGGTCATTGTTTTTTATCAGTGTGATGAAACTTCTTAAAAACTCTCAAAGGACTGATTTCAAATAGCTTCTGAGTTGATGATCATATGAAAATGTGAGTGGCATGCTTAAGGCTGGACTAGACACTTTATGTCCTTTCTTACAGCAGTCTACTTGTCTGTTCCTTTCCTATAAAACAATGATTTATTAATATGTACCTAAAATACTACTGTGAAATATATGTAAGCCAATATCATCAAAATAAAAATTATATGTATATAAAAATGTTTCTCTGAGGATTTGTGACTTCTCTAGGAGATTAACCCTGAGAAGGGGTTTTTCGGGAATTTTTCTTCTATAACCAGTTGATTCAAAACTTTCATGTGAGTGTAAATCTTAACCTGTGTGTCCAAGGTAGGTACCTAACATAAGCACTGAGTTGAATCATCTAATACCTAGCTGAGGTCTAAGCATCATAGGGAAAACACAGACACCTCACTCAGTTCTCACAAACCATTTGGGTGCAGAAGGCTTACCCTAGAACCCACTTTAGACTCATTATTTTCATACTTCAAAGAATGTAGCAGAATTCAGGAGTGGGGGCAGACCTGTGCTAAAATCCTGACTTTACAACTATTGACTGTTTGACACTTAGCAAGCAATTAACCCCTGTAATCTTCCTTTACTGTAAATCATATATACTGTCTACCTCAGGGTTATCTGAGACACAGAGAATCAAACATTGACATAAAGAAAACCTGCAGTCACTTTTTGCTGCTATTCCCTTTGCCCATTTCCTTTCACTTTTCTACTCCCTGTATCCTTTAAGTAGGCTTCCATATGTTTAAGTATGAGATGTTTTGAACATGTCTTTAGTCTTTTTCTCTTTGTGCTTATTTTTCAAATGATTTTACGTGCTCATTTGTGGAAAGAGTGCATAATCCTATTTAAAAGAGTAAAAGGCAAAAATGGCCAATTTCAACCTTAATAAATTCACTTAACTCTATAAACTAATTACAAGCCTGAAATTCCCAAGGCAAGGGACAATTAAGAGAGACAGCCAGGTAGTTTTAAAATACTTTGAAAAGAAGCTCATCATAGGGAAACCATGCCTGTTTATAGAGCTTAATCACTTTCTGTTCTACTTTCTGCCAAGTTTTGAATAGGAAATAATTTCATTTTGTCATATTTTATTTTTCTATGTTTCTACTGAGCACAGGTTATATAGCTCAAACTAGGACATGCAGGAAAATGTCAAGTTGAGACTCAGACAAACTCTGAGATTCTCACCAAAGAACAATGGTCTAGTACAGATCACAACAATTACCCACCTCCTCCATAAAATAGCTTCTTTTTTTAGTCTCTTTTGGACCCTTCTCTCCCACTGGTCAGACTTTTGCTGGAACCTCCTTGACTTCCCAACTTCTGAGCAGAAAAGGTCTCAGAATTACCCATTTTTTTCTTTATACTCTTATTTCTGAGATTATTCTATCCAATCCTTCAATTTTTTTAAAAAAATTATTTGGTAGTAATTTCCAAATTTATATTTTCAGGTCCAACCTTTTCTCTGAATGTCATAATAGTACACCTAACCATTACATACTTCTTCACTCAAAAATTCAGTAAGAAATGTAAATCAAATATATTAAGAAATAAACCCTGGAACCCCACAATTATCCCTAACCAAAACAAACATATCACTAAACCTTTGTCTTTTTTATTCTCCTGATATTAAAAGTGTCAGTTCTAGATTTTCTTCTCCATAAATTCAAACAGAGTTCTGTCTCTCATACCTGACATCTACTATGTCAGAAGATTCTGCGATCTCTACCTCCAGATTATAGAGTGAACTGGAATCCATCCCATGATCTCACTATACTCTAGTGCACCACTATCTCTCTGGATGTCTGCAAAACTTTCCTAGCTCACCTTCGTTTCCACGTTTGTTGTTCTATAATCTGTTACATGGCAGCAAAAGTGATCTGTGTGAAACATCAATTAGATCATACCATTCTTTGCCCAAAACTGTTCATTGGTTTCCTATCACAATCGGAAAAAAAAATCATTATTTAAATAAACTGAAAGGCCCTCTATGATCTTATGTATCCCCCCACAACTACTCTGTTCATCTCCAGTGTGATGATAAAAAATGACCACCTCCTTTTCCCCTTCAATTTCTGAGTCTCTCCAATTAAATTTGAATACAGAATGACAAATGATGTTATGAAAGTGACCCTTCTAGGACCACCTAGAGGTCTGTGACTGGAAGTATGGTATCTTGAAGTTGTAAGCTTAATGCCTTCAGACATTATACTAAAATATATCTAATATGGCCTAAACTATAAAATTATATGTTTTATCATTATACTCTGTGGACCTGAGCTCTATTCTAGTACAATCTCTTCCTCAACCTTACAATCTCTTAGTTTTCTCTTTAGTATGGTAGGAATAGTAATGCCATTTTTTAGTGCTGGAAAGAGGATTATATGAGAGAAGAAAGGTAAAAACTTGGTCTCTTAAAAATCCTCATAAAATTCTATATTCTACAGGAAAAAAAGTGGATGGGATCCAGGGGCCAAGGGGTCTCAGGAGCACTGAATGAAAATCAAAAATGGTTAGACTTAAATGCCCAAACCAATGTCAACAATTGTCAATGACAATAGAATCAAGAGACCCAAACTACAACAACTATACACAAAGGGACCTGTTACACTAGCAGTCCAGGGGGCTAAGTGTGGAGGTATGGGTTGCATGCTGGGAACTATGTTGGAGGGAAGTCAACACTGGTAATGGGAACAGTCCTAATTCACTGTCATTATGTAACTGAAATACAACTTGAAAGACTTGTAATCCACATTGGTCTCAATAAAAAAATTTTAATTCTATATTCAAAGCAATATGCAATCTATATGCAAATACTATTACCATATATTGCTTAAGCTCATATAAAGTGAGATTTAAAGTCAGGTAATCTTAATCTAGTGCTCAAACTCTTAACCACACCATTCCATTGCTTCTCTGAAAGTTTAGAGCATGTTCTGACATATGCCCTACTCAAAAAATAATTACTACAGGACCAGAATGATAACACAGCAGAGAGGGCACGTGCCTTGCACATAGCTGACCTTGGTTCAATCTCTGGCATCCTATATGGTGTCCTGGATCTGACAGGAATAACTTCTGAGCCAGTAAGAATCCCTGAGCACCACTGGATATGGCTAAAATAAATAAATACTTTATGTGTTTGTAAAAGAAGTTAGTTCACAGTCTTTTTTTTCTATTAAACATATTTTATTGTGGTTGAAGTGAATTACAATTATTTCACAGTAATATTTGAGGCACATAATAACAATGAATGAAGGGCATTCCCACCACCAGTGTTGTCCTCCCTCCACCCCTGTTCCCAGCATGCATCCCACTTCTCCCTCCTTTACCCCCATAATGCTAGTAATGCTAGTGCAACTGTTACCCCCTTGTACAGCTTGTTGTAGATTGGTTATTGATTCTGTTGTCGTTGACTTTGGATTTGGTATTCATGTTTGATCAGTTTTTATTCCACCAAATGAACATTCGACTGTCTGGTCTACCATGGGGGGGGGGAATAGATCACAGTCTTGATTAGATTGTGTGCTGGTATACTTCCATTAATTCCTTCTTTTTATTTGTAGCTAAAGAAACATAATTACAATAATGTTAACATCTATGCTTTAGGTATACCAAGTTACTGCAACTCCACCAATACCAAAGTGCCAAAGATGCTCCACCTCTAACTTGATGGTTCTTTTATCTCACCTCTTAATAACTATTACTTTAATTGTTGCTAATACTACTTATCATCAGCATGATCTACACTATCCTGTGGTATTTTTAAAGACAATATTTTCTTATCCATGTACAAAGGTTCCTTACAATTAGCCTGGAGCTAACAATAAGCCCCTATCAGTAAGCTACTAGAAACTTTTATACTCCTTTCTGTGTCACCTACATCACAGCTGATGTGGCAAGTGGTCTTTCTTCCTTTACTTTATAGGACTCTTGCTCTATTAGTTTCTTTTATTTGGGGGGGCACACCCATTTAATGCTCAGGGGTTAATCCTGGATAAGCGCTCAGAAATTGCCCCTGGCTTGGGGGGACCATATGGAACGCTGAGGGATCCAACCGCGGTCCTTCCTTGGCTAGCGCTTGCAAGGCAGACACCTTACCTCTAGCGCCACCTCACTGGCCCCACTCTATTATTTTCTAAATGAAACTATTCACCTCATTAAGATAAATAAGCAAGCTTAGAACTTAGCTGTACTTTTCAGCGACCCTGAAAACAGGGTCATATAAACAGCTGTGCCAAGACAGAGAAGGGAAAGTATCAACCTTCCAGTGACTGATATTCTTCCCATAGAAACAACTATACCCATCTATTCTCAAAACTGTAATTAACCTGGTAGGTTACATATTCATAGGAATATTTACATCACAATTCAGCAAACTCAACAAACAGATGCTTTGTTGTTCCCATGCACAGAGCTGGTTGTTACATATTTGCCAGCACAGAACTGTTTTACAAACAGAAAGCTGAAGTTTGAGTACTTGTGCACAAGAATGGGATCTCAAGCAAATTTCAACTTCCTTCCTTGAGACTTATTTTCCTCACATTTATGATAGGGGTAATAACTTTCTAATCAACTGGTGTGGGGTTTAAATTAGAACATATAGCATTTAGTAAACATTCGGTGAATGATAACATTTATTATTTGGGCTGCATTAACTAAAAGTATTTGTATAAATAACAATATACAAGCTTCAACTCAGCTAATGCATTCCTCGACCATTCTGCTTTTCTGTTCTAGGCATATCTCAATTCAAAAGATATGAACCTAAGTGCTCCCTACTCACTGCTCAAGTAATGCATTCTCTCACTTGGATTCATTTCTCACATTACAAGCCCTTGCCTGCACCATGCAGTCAGGGTCAGGATGAACCTTTCCTAATTAACAGTGGCATAATCAAAACAAATATTGTTTCATTTCCCCGTGACATGATTAATTCCCATATGCATTCAAGGTTTTGAGCCTGCTTTTGTTGAGTAATCAGAGAGCGCATCACAAAACTACTAAGTATTTGAACTGAAAAATAAATGTGACTCCTCTTATCCATCTTCAGGTGAGGAGACTGAATATGTTGAGATGGCTTGGCCCCTAAAATAGATGATTCTACCTCATGATTTGTTTGCAATATGTAAAAAACAAATGATGCTTAGAAAAAGAGCCAAAGAGAGGCCAGAGCGATAGTACAGTAGTAAGGCGTTTGCCTTGCATGCAGCTGACCCAGGGTGGACCCTGGTTTGATACCCAGAATCCTATATGATCCCCTGAGCCTGCCAAGGGATATGTCTGAGTGCAGAGCCAGGAGTAACCCCTGAGTGCAACAAAGTGTGGACCCAAAACAAACAAACAAAAAAGAAGAAGAAAGCCAAAGATTCAGTGATGCCCTCTCTCTCCCCAATGTGTGTTCATTAAAATCCTCCCTCAACATCATTCCTATTGCCAGCTCAGTGTATTATTGTTCAGTGTACCAAAATGTTAGTCATAGAAATGTCAAGGTTTAATGATGTTATTTGTTCTGTAGCAGAATTACTCCATTTCATAAAATTCAAAAATTTCAGAATCTAGAAACACCAAATCTTATGTTCAGTTCACTCCTTAAAAAAATTAAAGTTATAAGACCTTCCATTGTCTTTGGGTATACATTTTTCTTTGGTACTTATTGGAAAACAAGACCTCAGAGGGGGGCTGGAGGGTAGGAAGGGAGTGGGGAGTGGGTAAAGGAAAGCATTCAACCTGGAAGAGGTGGTGCTGAAAGGTGATATGGTGTTATATATAAAACCCCATCAGAAATAGTAATGTAAAATATAATAAATAAAATATATATAAACATATATGTATATATACATATATGCCTCTTGAGGAAGTAGACTGATAGGAGGCAAACGGGGGTAGAGGAGGAGAGTGGTCAAGGAACTGGTGTTGAAACATTGTATGCCTGAAACCCAATCACAAATAATGTTGTAACTTTATGTGACTATATTTTTTTAAAAAGAGAATTTCTTGAAAGCTTTCAGGATATCATGCTTCACGACACAACATCTCTTTCTAATGAGGCTTTTTATTTAAACACCATGGTTACAAGGTTGTTCATACTACAGTTTCGTCTTTTTTTCCCACAGATAAAGTTGTTCATGATTGAGTTACAGTCATAATATACAACAACCTTCACAAGTCGCATTTCCTGCCACCAGTGTCAAAAGTTTCTCTCTCAATTTCCCTGATGCCCTCTTCCCTTCCCCCACCCTCACCCATCTGCTTCTGGAGCAGGCATTCTCTCATTCTCTATCTCTCTTTCTTCTGTCTCTCTGTCTCTCTCTTCTGTGTCTCTCTCCTTCCCCTATTCTAGCATTGTGCTGTCACTACTGTTAATGAAGGGGTACCCTTTCATAGTAGACCCTTCTCTACTCTAATTGCACTCTCATTCTGTGGTAAGCTTCCTACCAGCTTACCTGAAATGGTAAGATTAATCTAAAATGGTACTCCAGATTTTCATCTCTATTGTCTCTGGATATCATCCCCACACTGTCTTTTATTCCACAGATGAGTAAGATTATTCTGTTTGTCCCTCTCCCTCATTTCACTGAGCATAATAATTTCCATGTTCATACATATATAAGCAAATTTCATGACTTCATTTTCAATGGCTGCATAGTATTCCATTGTTTAGATATACCACAGTTTCTTTAGCCATTTATTTGTTGTTGGGCACCTGGGTTTGCTTCCAGATTCTGGCTATTGTAAATAAAGCTGATATGAACAAGGAATGCAGAGGGCATTTTTGTATTGTGTTTTTGTGTTACTAGGGTATATACCTAGGAGTAGTATTGCAGGATCATAAAGAATTCAATATCCAGTTTTTTAAAGGAATATCCATATTATTTTTCATAAAGCCTGGACTAGATGGCATTCCACTAGCAGTGAATGACAGTTCCTTTCTTTCCACATCAATGCCAGCACTGGTTGTTCTTGTTCTTTGTGATGTAGCTCCCCTGTTTTAAAGAATCTTAATATACTTACATATTAGAGGCTCTGAGAACAGTAATAGGGTCTTCTGAATGATTTTATTAATTGAATGTTTACTTTGAATTTGCTCAATGCCCCCATGTTTGGTTTTACTTTTGCTTGTTTATTGTTTGTGTATTTATTTTTTACTTCTTTTTCACTGCGTATCTATATATCTCAAGAGATAAAGTGTTCAGTAAAAAAAACAACTTGGACAGAACAGAAGTCTTCCACACACCAAAAAACACCACCGGGAGAATAAATGATCCTGAGCAAAGTCTAGAGCTGATCCCATGACAGTATACTCCAAGGACGAAGAAACCTCATATTTCTTAGGCCATGTGAATTCCTTTTCAAATGACCCCAATATTTACTGTGCCAGGGCAGGAGGGGAAAAAACAAAAATACAAAAAGCACAAAACCTTGGTATTTTATATATAGGTATATATATGTGTGTGTATATATATATACATATATATCTTTTACCTTCATTTATTATTGTTATTATTATTTTTATTTACCTATCTATTTTGGTCGATTTCTCTGTTTGGGTGTGATTATTGAAATCGTCGTCCCCAATTATACTTATTTTTTTCTATTCTTTTCTTTTCCTTCGTTATGTGCTATGCCATGTTTCTTATTTCAAGACCATGGCATGTTTTTGGTTTGTTTGTTTGTTTGTTTTTGTTTTGTTTTTTGTTTATTTGTTTGTCTGTTTTGCTTTGTTTTTCGGCTGTTTTTTGTGGTGCTTATCGATATAGCTGGAGTCCTCACTGGATAATTGACACTTTTTTTGGTACTGGTGGAGTGTTTCACCTTCTTTCTCTCCTTCATCTCCCAAATCGATGATGAGAGCCTCTAGAAGGATTCCACCCATTTTGGGAGTATTAGACTCTTACCCCAGTTTATTTATCTTCTCCTTTTCAGGCAAAACCACGCAACTTGAACTAGCTAGTCTTACCTACAGTTAGAGGGGGAGATAAGGGAGGCATCAAGACCAAACAGGTGCAAGACTACTAAGTAGTGGGTTGGATACAGAGGGGACCACATATTCTAGCCGCCCTGGGGGTGAGGGAAGAGGAAATGGGAGGTAGGACAACAACGGAGGGGTAGGGAGGACAATTGGGGGATGGGAATCCCCCCTGATTTTATGTAAATATGTACCTAAAATGTTATTGTCAACAATATGTAAGACCCTATGATCAAAATAAAAATTATATTAAAAAAAAAAAACAACTTGGTAAAAGCTCATACAGTCCTCTTTAAGTTTAGAGAAGAAACCGAATGTTTGCAGGCAAAAATCTTGCAAAAATATACAATTAGATCAAGACATATACTCTTGCACATCCTTTAGTGGCCTGTCAGAATGCAAACAGGGTAAGTCTAGACAGAATATGTAGCCAACCCCAACACTCCAATTGAATGAGATAACAAGTATGTAAGAACAAATCTAAAAAAAGATGGTTTGGGTGAAAAAGTGGAAACCAGAGAGAATACAAAGAGTAAAAAACAGTAATTAATAAATGAGAACATCAGTGAATGGACACGTGAGTAGAGACAGAACTGAGTAGTTGAAACTTTAAAGAACCAAAGAACAAATAAGAATGAAACAAATAATTGAGTTCAAAATAAATCCTATTAGCCACCATAAAACTTTGTAGAAAATTCAAAAGTTATCTCACTTGTGTGTCATATCAATCATGTTAGCAATAGATTTGAGAATTTTTAGTATCTAGCATAAGCCCCAACACATAATAGTTTCTCAACAATTAATAGTTGATTAATCAATACGAGTCTTTAAAGGAAGCAGGTCAGTCATGTATATAGTAAGTGTATACAATATTGCCAATTATATCCTTGTACATGTTCTGGGCCTGGGGAAAGATTCAGATTTATGGAGGCAAAAGAAATTATCCATAGAATTTCCCTAAATATTAGCAACAACACTGGTGTTTTTGGGGTCACACTGGTGGCATTCAGGGGTTATTCCTGGATCTGCACTCAGAAATCACTCCTGGCAGGCTTGGGGGACTATATGGGATGCCGGGGATCGAACCTGGGTCTATCCTGGGTCAGCTGCATGCAAGGAAATGCCTTGCTGCTGTACTATAGCTCCAGCCCCAACACTGAAACTTAAACTCCAGTCTCGACCATAAATTTGGTGCTTAGCTCTCCTCCACACCAATCTGACTAGGTTAAAGCAGTGCTAAGTACTTAAAGGTGTGATCTTAAATGAAAATCCTGATGCCACAAATAATTGTTAAATCAAAGTCTTAACCCTGGTTTAGCAAATAAACATACCTAAGAATGTAGGTATAAGTTAAGCTTTTCTTGCTATCTAATAGCAAACAGACTAAGATATAAAGATATTATTCAGACTTCACATATGATCAATACTAGCAAAACGCCTATCATTTTGTGCTCTTTCCAAATAAGTAACAAGGAATTAGGAATGAAAAATAATATGTTTTGGAATTAAAATTAGTTTTACATTCTATAGGAGATTTTTGTGTGATGAAGAAACTTACACTTAATTGTACCATTTAAAAAGTATATTTTCCTGGCACCTTTATTATTAATCTATAAAAATACTGGAAGTAAACTGGAAGTGTTTAAAGTGTGATCCCCATGCCTCCCTCATATCCTTCCTTTGAGGTTTGAGTTCCTTCCTTTAAGATGTGTCAGTGAAGAGTCAGAAATGTTAGAGTGGGTATAATGCCCCAGGTTCAATACCCAGCACCCCATATGGTCCCCTGGGTCTTGCCATGAGTTATTTCTGAGTACAAAGGTAGAAATAGCTTGAGCATATTTGGGTGTGCAGCCCCCCAAAAACAGCTATCATTAGAAAGGTCTAGGCAATTATTTTAAGCACTCCCACTGCTGTAAAACTTAATGTAATTTCTAGCTGGGTTTATCTCTCCAGAATAAAATCAGTTCCATCTATATTGTCCAGCAATAAGATGTTGATGTAAAGCAAAAATTTGCTGTGAACCCACTCAGGACTTGAAACTTCTTTAAGAAATCCCAACATGAAAAGCAAAGAAGCATATCATTTTACAGAATTTTTGCAAAAATAGGAGACAGCACTTTCTTTTTTAACTAATTTTTTTTCTTTTAATTGACCACACCAAGTGGAACTCAGAGCTTATTCCAGACTCTATTCAGATTACTCCACTTATGGATCAGGGGGCCATATGGGATGCAGGGATCAAATCTATGTCAAACAAGTGCAAGGCATATACCCTACCCTCTGTACCCATATGGAGTGAGAAGTCCCAAACACTTTCTTTTATAGCAAATTCAGAATGCAAAAGAGAGGAGATCTTACATTATGTGCATTACTTCCTTGTTTCCTTAAACACTCTTTTTTTCCATTATCAAGGAAAGCTTTTCTACATCAGTGCCTAATATATTTTTAAGTCGTTTAATCTATCAAATTTCTGTTTCAGGTTGACAACTCTGAACCCCAATAAAAGCCATTGTCTAGAATACATAATATTAAGTTGAAATGAGATTTCACTCCCAAATTTATGCCCTTTGCCAGCAAGAAACAGCTATAGAAGATAGACCTTCACTTGTGTACCCCTTAAAATTTATAAGGTTAAAATCTCTAGGGGAATATTGCAGGTATATAAGTAAGGAGCTTTGATAGTGAGTTTAGGAGACACAATCAAAAGAAGATATTGCCTTGTCCTATAAGTAGCTTCAACACATGAGGAGCACATTCCTTTGAGATGTAAAGGATGAATTCCTTGGAAATGAAAAAACAGGCACCACCCAGATGCATAAACTGAGGCACCACTTAGAGAGGGGTGGATCCTCTCAGAAAAGAAGCCAAGGGTCATGATATGAATATGAAAGGACCATCCAAATCCAAGATTTTTTCCCTGTGACAATACCCAGATTAATTTTAATGTATTCACAGAATTCATGGCTAAGAAAGTTTTGAGAAATTGTATACAGCATTTTCTCTAACACCATGCTCTGCTCCCTCCCCCCAAATCAGAAGTACATGTTATCTCTTGAGCATGTATCTTACTCATCTTTCTCTTTGTCTCCCCCCTCACACTTATCTACTGAAAGAATATTTCTTTCAATAAAACTATTTTGCTTCACTAAAAAAAATAAAAAGAAACATTCAGCAATAAGTTCTGAAACTCATAGTGTGCACAACAGGTCTGGAATTTTAATTCTTTCATTTGGTGGAGTTTTCATATTTCTAGCCTTGGGTCAGAACTATGTTCCAGGGGAAACACCTTCCCTGACATTTTGGCACTTTCCCTAGTCACAGTTGGAAGCCAAAAGTAAAGAAATGAGAGAAATAGTAAAATAATGAAAAACAAAAGTTAAATATTTCTTGTAGCAAAATAAAAAGTTAAAATACAGATCTGTTTGACCTCTTTTTAATGTAAATTTATTAAAAGAAAATGCATTATAGCTGACATAACTGATCATGATACATTCGTTTCAGGATGACAGGAAGCAAAGTCATCAAAAAGTATAAAGAAAATAGATATAAAATAAAAAGAACAAGATTTGGAAAAAGAAAAGGAAAGTTCATTAGCAGATATATTTGTGACAATTATGTATTACCAATAAAGTTGTTAATACAATAGCAGAAGCTTTAGTATGCTCTTTTGTTTCTTTTCAGGTAGATGGACTAGAAGAAAAGAAAGATGTGTGTGTGTGTGTGTGTGTGTGTGTGTGTGTGTGTGTGAGAGAGAGAGAGAGAGAGTTGTTGTTTGCATAGGCACAGCAAATATGGAAGAAATTGGAAGGAGTAACCTTTGGCCTAAAAACAGGGCATTAGCTCTGCAAACTCTTTTCCCATGCTCTAATTGAATGGGATTTTATCTGGTTCAGAACAACCTATTTGACTTTTATTTTTGTTTTTTGTTTGTTTGTTTTTAATACTATCTTTAAGCACATGATGATGCACCATGATTAAGCTTTATTAAGAGCCATATTTGTAGTTGTGTTCAGTCATAAAAAGAACACCCCACTTCACCAGTGCAACATTTTGAATCCCAAGAACCACCAAGAGCAATGGCACTCGTCAGATTTCCTAACTTTTCTTTGGAAAGAGATGCAAGTCTTGCTAGCATAAAGTGTGCTTCAATGCTAACAGCCCTGAAGAAAGGCAACCATCTAAATCCATACTGCAATTAGCATCAAAATTTTGTACCATCCTTCAGACACATTATGAATCTACAGTTCAGTCCTTCCCAATTTGGCAAAATAGAACAGCTTTTCCTGCTCCTATTAATTATTGCCTTCTTACCATGAATGGAGGGAATCATATATTTTGGGGGGTATAATCAAGGACACGGCAGAGAAGTGAATGAGGGAACTGGACAGGTACAATAATTCGAGCTACCGTGTGCTCTTGAAGATAAAGTGACAAAACCTTGAGAGGGATGCTTGCTCACTACAGGAGACATCAAAGGTTGGTACTGATGAAAGAAAATGATAAACTTAAATTCTGGAAAAGAGGAAAGAACACTAACAGCAATAGACAGAGGGTGAGCAAGAGGTGGAATGACTGTGCTCTCACTACCCACAAACCTCAAAAACTCCTTTCTGCAGGACCTCATGGAGCTGCCTCTGGAAAAATAAAGGAAGGTTTATAATGAAGGGCAGTGTGAGTAGGTGGAATTATACAGCGCTCACAGAAGGACTAAAGAGCTGAATTGCACTAACACATGAAATGATGGCAAAGTCCATCCAAGTGTAGATCATCATTGTAAGTGGAAGATTCAAGAAGTAGCACTTGACTTGTCAATTTATGGATCAGCCAGGAAGAAGAATGGGTGGCATCAGAGACACTCAAAGCAATGCCACTTTGGAATTTCCACTGAGAATGGAATGCGCCTCTTGTCTTTGTTCAAAATATGCAACAAAATGTTTAACTGAAGGACTTATTTTTATGCCCTGTCATGAGTATACTTAAAATCTTAGAGTCTGACTATTAATTTTTTTAATTAGAAGCCCAAGTGGGCAGATTAAAAACCTTTACAGAAAAGAGACATAGCACTGAGCACCCAATATGTATGTGCCAAATCATTCATATTAGTTTAAGGAATCCAAGAAGAATCAATGCAACTCTAACCCCAAGCTCAGACCTAGAAAATGATACAGATATGTATGTAGCTCCTTAAGTAAAGATGAAAGACTATAAAGATTGGGAAGGAGATGATCCATCTTTCATGGAAGGATGGGAAGGAACATATTAGGGTGATATCTGCAAAATTAAAAATGATCATTTATGAACTTTTGGGTATGAGAAAAGACAATGTTACTAGTGAAAATGAAAGATCCCTATTGGCAAAGGGGAAGAGGTTATAGAATGAGTCCTTTTATTCATAAGGTAGACAAAAAATATTCCTTCTCTCACAGGCTTCTATTTAATGAAAATTATTAGTAAGCACCAACTTAAAAGACACCATAACTTTTTTGTTTGAGGCCACACCAGACCTGTGTTGCCTAGAAGCCACTCATGGTGCATGGATCACTTCGAGCAGTACTCAGGGTATCTAAGCTTATACTAAGCAGTGCTTAGTATCAAACCTGGAGTTCTTGCATGCAAATCATGGCTCCAACCCATAAGGTATCCGAAGCCCCAATGCCCTTACCTTTCCTTTTGAGATGTTACTCCCACGTGGATGGTTAGACCCGCCCATACCTGGGATGGGCAGACTATTTTGAATAAAGAATAAAAGGTGCTGGCTGTGAGGGAGGTGAGAGGAAGCAGCAAGGAAACATAGGAGCAGCAACAAGGGAGCAGCAAGAGGCAGAGAGGAGAAGCAGCAAAAGAAGCTGCTTGGCAAAGAAAGCTTAGCAAAGAGCATCAGAGAGATGAGCTAGGCAGATATGGCGAAGAGGCTGCGCATGGCAAAGGAAAAGCCATAGAATAAAGCCAGCTGACTCCGACGAAGCTTTGGCTGATTATGAATTATTTCTCCGCCATTATCCTACATCTTCAGACCCACCGGCCAAAGGAGCTAGAGGTGCAGTGCCGAGGGAGGCCTCACCCAACACATGGGCTTTATATTTTATATCTTAGTCAATACCAATCCATTGAGATATCTTCTTAGCCCCTAATAATAGCAGTTTGATGTGCTATAAGATTCATGAACGAAGCCAAGAAAGTAAAATTGGGGCCCATCTTGATGAGAACAATGAACAACTCTGCAAGTTCAGAGGTTTAATTAAGGTCATATAATTAAGTACCTTGTCTCCCTTCAGCAGACCATAAAATACTCCCTGTATAATAAGTTCTCAATGTGCTTCCTATGGCAGTTTTATAAGTAAAAGGGAAAAAGAAAAGGCATTGTAAGTCCTTCATGAATAGGTTAATTCAACTTAAAAGTTAGATACTCTGCCTTAGTCTACCAGATCCCTAAGCACTGGATTGAAGATCCGCAGATATACTGAACCTTGATTTACTAGGTGCTATGTGCAAGTCAGGCCCATGAATTGGCTTCTCTCTGTATTCACCAGCTTTTGCAAAACATGTATTCAGGGTAAATTAGATACAGAATATTCTAGAATAATTCTATGTGGGCATTCCGAGAAAGTATTAGGGAGTAGGCTCTATTTGCATTCCCATGTAAAGAAGGGAGTAGGACATGTCAGGTAGAAAGTACATTTTTAAGCCAATTCTTGGGGCGGGGGATTGGAATATAGGAATACATTCAGTTGCTTGTTTGAAAAACCAGAAAGTTGAAAGTTGTCTGGAGGCAGAAATTGTTGAGGCTGCAGCTAGAGATGTGGACAAGAACGAAGTCATAAAGGACTCCCTGTGTGCCAAGACAAGGAGCTTGGCCTCTTTCCAATAGCCAACGGGAACCACTGAGAGCGTCCAGACACAGGAGTGACGTGGGCTCGCAGAAAACTCCCTCTGGGGCACTGTGAAGGTAGGTTGTCAGGGGGGAAAGGAAGAGTGAAGGCAAGGAGGCAAGTTAGGAGAAGTTTTATTGCTATTTTTGTGTGGAACATCTGTTCTGGAAGAAACAAGGAGTAAGTCATGTGGTCTAACAACTTTCCACGTGGGCACTGTGGGGGCTGTTGGGCAGCAGGAAACGGGCACGTGCTGGGAAATAATGATATGGCACCTAGGAGATGCTGGCAGCACTGTATGTTGTTCTTTGGGAAATAAAATCTGAAGTAAAATACAACTTTGCAACCTATGACTTGTCTAACACTGGGGAACTCTACCAACACTATGGAGCCACAATTCCTGGTATGTTGCATGGCAGACTAACACCAACTTGGCCAGTTTGCTAGTTTCTGTGAGTGAAAGAAGCATGCAAGATCCCTGGCAAACCATCAGATACAGGGGTTGCTTTCTGAGTAGAAAACACCATTATTCCATTGGAACAGTCTACTTTTGCCAAGAATGCTCTCAGAAATGTTCTATTCACAAAGACTGAGGCTTCCTCTGCAGAGCATCAGTAACCAAAGCAAACAGAAAAGCAGGGACAAATCTGGAGTTATTACCTACACAAGCGGCTCAGATGTCCCTTTGATGGAAAGCAAAAACCAGCCTGAGTCTAACAAGCCCATACACACCGATCAGAGTTGCCTATTCTCAGCAGCCCTGGGCACATTCCCACATAACCTGGTTTGACAAGCTGCACTGGCCCTGTGCCCAGCTTCCAATCAGAATCTCTAAGACCTAGAAATTATCTGACAATTTCTTTCTCTCTAGGAGAGCAGTGATAGTACAAAATTTCTTCTAGGCAGTACCAGCACCATTTTCTTGATCCAAAGCTCTGAACACAACTGCCACCTTCAGCACAGCTAACCATATTATTTGGGAACCAATGTGGGATAAGATTATGGCTCATGGATACAGGTATTCTGATATTCCCATTTTGGGCAACGTTGAGATTCAGGCTCTTGAAAAGTGAATACAAGGCTCTTTGTCAACTATTATTATTCCTCTTATCTTCATGATCATCCTCATACTTGCTGCAGTCTAGAAATGTCTCTTGTCCCTCATGAAAGCACCACATGTCTCCATCGCTCTACCACTATAGGTTACTTAGAGTACCACATACCTCCTGTTACTACATCTCATCAGGTAGTAGCCCTCTGGCACCTAGACATCCCTTAATGCTTTCCCCAGGAGACTCAAACATTCTTGGCAAACCACTAGGAGGAAAAGTTTAAGCTTTCTACTTTGAGTGGAGAGAATGGCCTTGTCACTAATGAAGCAGCAAACATTGGCAGGTGACAGTTTCACTGGGAGAGTTAATTATGGATTTTGGTAGTGGTGTCTGAGGCCAACATAGGACAAGAAGATATGGAGTTACAGAAGGGGGCTTCTTTTGCTGTTTTAAATTCAGGAGGTAGAAGTAGTTTACTCCTTATTTGGCCCCCACTTTAGAATTCATCATTTGGGCCACTCACTATTACTGGAAACTGGACATATGGGATGCTGGGATTCGAACCACCGTCCTTCTGCATAAAAGGCAAATGCCTTACCTCCATGCTATCTCTCTGGTCCCATGCCTGCTATCTCAAACAAGGAAAAAACGCTACTCCTAAAAATTTTTTTTGTTGTATTGCATTTATCTTGAGTAGTTGAGATGGTTGCCATGAAAGTGTTTTTATGACTCAGGGTATCTAAGCCAAGAAGTAAAAGGCGGGGCCGGGTAGGTGGCGCTGGAGGTAAGGTGTCTGCCTTGCAAGCGCTAGCCAAGGAAGGACCGCGGTTCGATCCCCCGGCGTCCCATATGGTCCCCCCAAGCCAGGGGCGATTTCTGAGCACATAGCCAGGAGTAACCCCTGAGCGTCAAACGGGTGTGGCCCAAAAACCAAAAAAAAAAAAAAAAAAAAGCATGAGGCCAGATATCTGATGAGGGTAAAGGGAATTTTACTATGTTTGTTTGCTTTTTTTTCCATCTAGGAGAATAATCATCTACCACAAATGCACGAGCATTTACAAAGCATTAGATAACCATATCTGTTAGCCCAGTGCTTCTCAAACTTTTATTGTAGCTGACTTCTAACCCAATTTTCTTCCTGTGTCCCCCCAGCCTCATGCCATGTCCCTCATTTATTCAATTTTCTTGTTTATCTGTTTGTTTTTGTTTGGGGGCCATACCCTTTGGTTCTTGGGACTTACTCCTGACTATATTCTCAGAAATCACTCCTGGTAGTCCTCAGGAACATATGATATGGAGTGTTAGGGGATGAACCTGGGTCAGCCACATGCAGGTAAGCACTCTAACACCTATATTATCTTTCCAACTTACTTATACAAATTTCACCTGTGATCTTCTGGAAATGTCCTGGAAACCCCAAAGTGTAGACATATACACTTAATAAAATAAATACTGCATTTTCCCACTATTCTGGAGTCATAAAGCTATGCTAGCTCATTAGTTATTTTGAAGAAGTCCTCACATTTCTGGGAAAGATGGTATTTTGTCACTTGTCAACCCAAGGATAGGAGTCAGGGCCCATGACAATTCTCGAGATCACTGCATCTCTTAAAATATTACAATGATATCTCTGTCCTTCAGCCAGACTAAATACATACTTAGGATTTGCTATAGGCCAGACATTGCTAGCTTTGCATATATTCAATTATGCAAACCTCACACAAGCTAGAAAACTAGATATCATGGTCCCCACTCTAAAGAGAAAAGAACTGAATCACAGAGAGGTTTAGCAGGGTTGTTTAGAGACACACAGTCAATGAGGAACAGAGTTCGAGTTAAAACCGACTCCTGGGACACCCATGTCAACACTCTTTTCCACAGTCATACTCGGCTTCTGTTGCAAAAGTTTAACTAAAATTATTTGAGACAGAAAGAAGTGGCCCCTGAGACATGTATAGCAATCAAAAACTGTTCTACTCTCTTCTTGCACTTCATGAGGAAATGTATCAAAACAGAAACTTGACAGAAAACCAACAATAACTCCCAATTGACATAATATTTTAAAAATCATATATGACCCGTTTGGAGCAGTGTTTGGCTGTCATTTTCAAACTCCCAGTGTCTTCCCATAACAGAGGCAGCTACATGCAGGGCTGAGGGTAAGGCAGAAGCCCAAGAATTCTGACTTGGAGGGCTTTTCTCTCCATCTCTTCAGCAGCAAATTCAAGTCACTGGCTCTGAGCAGGAAAACATTCATTAGCTTTTTGTTACCAATTCAAACCAGGGACCTCCTTACTCTGCCCACATAACTCCAGGGGAAATCTGGGACAGGGATGAAGAGACCAGATTGATGGGCCTATTCCAAAACACAAATAATATATTTCCTCTAAAATCCGAAAACAATACTTGTAGCCAGGGTGTAATAATAGGCTTTCCTAGTATGGCTAAACTTACAGAGTGTTACAAGTGTCCTTTGATTATGCTTCTAAATATAACATGTCTAGATTTCTTCCTTCCTTTTCTTCTATCCTTTCTTCTGTTCTAAGAGACTGCCCTGACCTCCTTATTTGTACCCATTCCTATGCTGGTACCTGACTGTTGTCATACACATGTAAAATCACTTTACTTTTTCCTTTCATCTTTTCTGATTTAATTAGCACAAGTACCCTTAATTAAGTCAACCCTGACCCTCAGGTGATTTATGTTAAACTCTGGCTAATAAAAGTGGCAGGGAAGCAGTACAAAAGAAGCCTGGTTGACTCAGTAAGATCCAAGAAGCTGTTCAACACCCCTGGCCGAAAAATGCACTTTTGACTGTCTGATTTCTTGTGCAAAACTGCAAGCTGAGACACCCCCCCCCCCCACACACACACACACAGAATTACCCCCACAGATCTGACACTCTGACATGACAGAAGAACACAGGCTGTCTATCTTATCTGCAAACCTAGACTGGCAAATAAGCAATCCCCAGAGAGAACGCATGCACAGATTTGTGCTCCTGTCCCCTCAAAGAACTGGGAGCAATCAAAATAGCATGTAGAAATAATTCCCTGAGTAAGAGTAAGAATATTGTAAATCAGAATCACAAGAGGCATTTCAGAAAATGCAGCATTTGTGTGAGACTGCAGATGTGGACTTCAAAATTTGTACAAAAAATGAGCCTTTGATAAGATTCCTGCAGTATCTGCTAAAAACTCCTAATCTAAAAAAAAAAAGTGAAAATAGAAACTATTTTCTTTTTCTCTTAGAGAACAAGGCAGAGAGGGATAAGAAAAATGCTTAGTAAGCACTCCTTATTGTTCTTATTATCCATAAAATAATCACTCATATTTTATGATATCTTTGTTTCACATTCATTACCCTATTTTTGCCTTAGTACCATCACCATTGCAAAGAGACGGCCATTTCCTCTGTGCTAGGAAAAAAAATGGAGGCTTAGAGAGGTTAAGTGTCTTAGTGAAGAATGCATCCCTAACCAAGAAAGGAGTAGACTCCTCCAATCCAGCATATTTACCTGCATATCGGGGCCCGCCCCTCTAGACTACAATGCCACAGTGCGTGCCACGAGTCCTGGGAAACATGTAATGTTATTCAACCACTGTCTCCCAGGCATCACATGTGGAGTGTAAGGTGTGTTCAAGATCAAGAGGCTCTGTGGTGTTGAGGAGAGTAAAGTGGGTTTTAATGGAAAATATTGTTCTACTTATAGCGGCTCAAAAAAAAATGTGATTCACTCTTCAGGCCTGACATGTTTTGAGAGACAGACATGCCTGTAAATTTGGCCAGACTCGTGGGTGCCAGATGATAATTGACAAAGACCCTAGGGCTTGGTGATCAAGCCAGGACTTCCTCGTGTTCCTCATTGGGCTCTCGAGGGGCCAAGCACTGTGCATAATTAAGTCAGATGGTTGCAGAAGGGAAGAGATGGGCCATTTTTCTCTATCGAGAGGCTTTTTGTCTTGGCAGGATGCAGAATGACACACTTCACGCAGCAAAAGATCATTTCCATAAAAGTCAGGGGAGGGAGGGAAATAGCACAGTTACTGAAAGACAAACAAAGCCCAAATACCATAAACAGAGTATGGAGTTCCCAACCAGAGTCACAATTATCTCTTACCTCAAACTTGGAAAGGGCTCAAGCGAGCATTATAAAAGATTTTCTCATGCACATGAGTAATTGCACCACTCATTAAAATGTTATAGATGAGCTTCAGTTGGAAAATAGCAAAGTGCAAATTCCAATGCAGGACCTGGAGGAGGTTTTAAGGGGCCTAAGGAAGTTTTAGCAGAGAGCTTTTTAGGCAGCCCAACTATCTTCCATAAGGTCAACTAGTGACCACAGTGAGAACAAAGGGTCTAAAGAAAACATATCACCCAGGTGAGCACAACCATTACACATCCATAGATGCCTAACATTTTTCATCTTCCATTTAATTAATATTCAATTTAATATGAGTTCATACATATAAATGACATTATTTATTTCCAGGGGAAAAATGAGGTGAAACACCTCTTACGATCTCACTCACAGTTTAACCACTTGGGAGACTTTCTTCTTCTTTTTTGTTTTTTGGTTTTTGGGCCACACCTGGTGACGTTCAGGGGTTACTCTTGACTATGTGCTCAGAAATCACTTCTGGCTTGGAGGTCCATATGAGGTCCTGAAGAATCAAATCATGGTCCATCCTAGGTCAGCCATGTGCAAGGCAAATGCCCTACTTCTGCACCACCACTCCGGCCCCCTTTTTTTTTTAATTGTTTTATTTATGTATTTACTTTGGGGGCGGGGGTTGGACCACACCCGGCAGCACTCAGGAAATACTCCTGGCTCTGCGCTCAGAAAGCACAGGTTTGGGGACCATATGAGAGCTGCAAGGCAAATGCACTACCATTGTGCTATCGCTACGGCCCTAGACTTTCTGCTTCAACTAACACTAGTTATACTACCTGATGCAAAAAAATAGTGATAATACGTATTTGTAATAACATAAATTAATTACACTGAGATGCAAGTGGGATTTGACCATATGATAAAGGATCACTGCTGTTACTGCTGATCTACAAGTGAGGGGGCATCATCTATCCATCTGAGACATTTTCATGACATTTCAAGTCGACCAAATCACCCCAAGAAGAGTATATATACAAATGTCAAGTCTGGTAAGGTCTAGTTCAATACTTAATTGGTCATATATTATTTGATTCTCTAAATCATCCGTTTTGACATATCGTATTTTACATAGCATAAGATGCACTTTTTCACCCCAAAAGATAGAGGAAATGTCTGTGCGTCTTATGGAGCAAATGCCGCCTGGAACTGAAGCCTGAGTGCAGGGGAGGAGAGCATCTAAAAACTATGTGCATCTTATGGTCAGGTGCATCTTTTAGAGTGAAGAATATGATAAATAAATTTATATTTTAAATGTAATATATACATTTACTACTGAGTAAAATACATGATGGATAATACTGAAAGAACCAGTGACTTGTTTGATAATGATAACAAACATCAAGACAGTAGCATGAATGGAAGGGAGGGGGAAGTAAAGATCAATGTGTTTGAAAAAAGAGCTGATGGGCCTAAGGTACCTATCTAAAAGCCATTTCTAGACTGGACAGGCAAGGTGAAATACCCCATAGGCATCTGACTGTCCACATTTCAAAGAGCAAAAAAGAAAAAGAACAAAAATTACAGATATTTAACTCTGTTTTCATACATGGCATGTGTTACTTAAGCATTGCTTCTTTGCTGTTATTATTGCTCATTGTCACTGAGGTTTAGAATTATTCCTTCAAAATCAAAGCTTTTTGAATTTGGGGCAAGAATTCACCCTCAAAGAAATGTTTAAGCATATGACTTAGTCAAATACCCATTATACTATGTCTCTGGCCTCAACATGTGACACATTGATTCACTTTATCCTTAATGGGTTAAATAAGGACAATATTATATGGAGGTGATGTCTCCATAGAATGTTTTTGGAAAAAGGACACCCAACCAGTCACTCAGTATAAAGGACTGATGACCATGAGTGATCATAAAACCTGAAAATATAGCAAGATCACTTTAATAACCTTTAAAATGATAGTGTCTCAAAAAGAATAAATATCCTTCTAAATCATATATGCTTCTCTTCTATTTTTATTTTTTATGCTTCAAAATCATATATGCTTCTCTTCTGTTTTTGTTTTTTTATATGTTTGTTCCAATAAACATATATAACACAAAATTAGCTTTGAAAACAAAAATTAACAAGCAAAGTTATTTTTAAGTGTATCAGAGGTAACCAGATAAGATAACTTATGTCCCAGTTGATTTCTAGCCATGATAAGTAGACATACTTTAGGTTCTAGACAATAACCATTTTTCAAACTGAATAGTAACCTGTGACATTAAATGTTTTAGTAACATGATTTTTAGCTAAATGATAGTTATGATATAAATAAATCAAAGCCAATCCTCCATAAATCAATGAAACTGACTGTTTTGTCTTTAGATTTTTTGTTACTATGAATTACAACACCAAAAAAAAATAGAAATCCTTTCATACTTAAATCTGGTGGTACTTCTGTATTAGTCAGATCCAGAAAGAATGGCAGATACAAAAGAACTTTCATGAAATAACATTTACACAGTGAGTAGTGGTTTTAAAGGAGACCATCAATGATGCCATATAAGGGGGAAAAGGGGAGAGCTGGAAACACAGAGGATGCATCTCCAGCCAATTATGCAAAGGAAAGGAATAGGTGTGGCCAGAATTCAGAAATTATTGTAGCAGGAGGAGGGGGCACCTGACAGGCGATGTAATCATGGGCAAAGAAGGAAGTCACTTCCTAACCCAGTCTAAGGGAAGACAAAGGGAAAAGTTCCTTACCCTCTATCTACTCTCTTACCATCCTAACTTCCCAACAACAGAATTCAGCAGACAGACAGAGGGACAGGGAGTAGAGTGAATGTGATCCATTGGTTCTATCTCCCTGGGCGCCAAGTAGAGTAGAGAAGGTATTGTATTTATCTAGAGAAACTAATAGAGAATATGTAGCTCTGCCAATGTATTTCAAAGTTTCTCCAGGAAATACTAAAATGATTCCATGATGGAGGGTGGTTAATTGGATATAATTTGCTGTGGAGGGGGACACTTTCTGTTTGTCTACTTAAAGAAGATAGATTTCCAATATTGATTTTTTTCCAGAAAAGAGCACACCAAACCAAACATATCTGGGAACCTCTGAACTACACCTACCAGTAACTAATAACAGAACCACAAATGATGAAGGTTTATAATGAAGGTTTACAACAAATATCAGGTGTCCAACCCCTCTAAAGCTTCACTGTCTGATTAGGCACAAAATGGCCTACTTTGCCTAAGCCTATTCCAAATCTATGATTGGATCAAATCCTCCTCCAAGTCCTATTCTGCACAGTCACTGAGACTACTGCTACTAAGGGCCTCCTATTTGGTCCTCAAACCAGTACTCAGTAGTTCTGAAATTAGGCTTGCTGCCTAAGCCGAAGATATCACATGTATTTGGTTTATATCATATCAGGTGATTCCCATCTCAATTATTACCATAATCATAAATTCTTCCCTGAGTTCCAATTTTAAATCCATATTACTGTTACAGAGTGTAGTCCTGAGCTAGAAAGACAGTGCAGCTTTTTTGCATTGAACCAACTCAAGTTTGATTTGTAACACTGCAGATGGTTCCCTGAACACATTGGCACAAATCCCTGAGCACAAAGTCCTGAGCATGGCCAGGTGTGGTCCCCAAACCCAAAACAAAGAGGGACAGAGAGAGCTATATGCATTGGAGGGTGGGGGAGAATCTATGCTCTTAACACTAACAAGTGGTCAGTAGTTTTGACACCCTTTCCTGATTTGGACCAACACTGTCTGTCTTTCTGACAGACTGAGATCACCATAGCTGTGCTCCTGAACAGAGTAAAATCACTACTTGCTGAAAATAGTCTTCTGTCAGGCTCTGATGCCAGCCTGAATATTGTCAAGTACAGCCTTGATAAAAACAAAGATCCTTAGGTACTGAGTTTTGGAGTAGTCTTGTTATGCGTTTAACGTAGCAGGTGCAACACAGACTAAATCTTCTGCTCACTGATGTTCCATTATTTCTTGAAACGATTGTGTAATAAGTAGTTAAACCCAAGGTCTGCTAACTATGAGAAAAGACAATAAAATCCAGGTGATTTAGATGTTGCCTTTAGTAATGACATCACCTCCTTCCAAATGGCCTCTCGCCCTCTGGTCCAGCACATGGGGCTTAGATATTTGTCCTAGGACTGGTAAGTAATTTAGAAAATTGTCTTCTTTGATGCAAAAAAATACCTCATTTTTCTTGTCTGATCTACAGCAATGAACTTTTTTCCTGGGTCCTTGGACTTGAAATATGCTTCCTGTATTATTGTAGGAAGAATTGCCTCATTGGAGTCTGCATCATAATTGCTTTTGAAGTCAACAAATATCAGAAGTTAATTCCGATGAGGTCCTCTAGGTCTCCAGCATGCTTTGTTGGTGTATAAATTGCATTAAAGACTAATTTAAGCTCATGCTGTCTGATAGACATTGGCCCCGTGTGTCTCTATGTCTCTTTATTTTCAATAGCACAAATTCAAGTTCTGTCTTTGTTTTGTCAGGTGGGTTCTATTAAATTCTTGTATTAAACTTTGGCTCTTTTGAAGTCCCAGATCTCATCCATCTGTTTTGTCTTTTTAATGACTTTGTTTAGAATTTTTTTCAAAGTTAATGAAAATCTTTGAGGGATAGAGAGTCCGGTTAATTGATCTTTCAGCTAACTGAGAGTTATTGTCAACCAATACTTTTAGGTTTTTGTGTTTCATTTAATTTCACTTCAAATATCTGTTCTGTTTTTTCATCTACCCATCCCTCTATTTAGAAAGCTCTCTCCCTTAGAAATTTTAATATATTTCTTTCTGCCTCAAATGTGGACTTGAATGCTCAGAAAGTAGATTCAGAAATTCAACTATGAAGGATTTTGTAGTTCACAATAGTTTCAATGAAATAATTTAAAAAAAAAAAAAAAGGAAAGTAGACTCAATGGAGACTGGTCAAAAAACAGGATTAGCAAACTACAGAAATTCAGAGTGGGAAGAATCACAAAAAAGAAGAAAAGCCCAAACCCATGAGGCAATCTTAACATAATGACCAATACTTTTATCAAATACTTTATCAAGGATAAAAGTATTAGAGAGAGATCAAAAAGAAATAGAAAGAGTTAAGAAGAGAAATGGGGCCAGAGAGATAGCATGGAGGTAGGGTGTTTGCCTTGCATGCAGAAGGACGGTGGATCGAATCCCGGCATCCCATAAGGTCCCCAAGCTTGGCCGGGGGCGATTTCTGAGTGTAGAGCCAGGAGTAGCCCCTGAGCACTGTCGGATGTGACCCCCACCCCCCAAAAAAGAACTAGAGAAATTAGAAAACACAAAGAGTAGAAATTAGCATAATTGATTACAGAATATTGATCCTAATACTGATGAGTTTCTATCTTTACCAAAAGACTTCTCAAAACTTGTACCAAACAATATTTAATAACAAAACTCATGCTTGCTAAATGTTTTCTTAAATAGCCCTTTTCTATCAGTTTTAAGCAAATGTCCTTTGTATATATTATCCAGAATATGTTAATATAATAATTGATATTTAAATAAAATGTTAAATTATCCATAAACAAAACATTCCCACTTGCATATTCAAATTCATGTATTTCTACACCAGAAGACAAATAAGGGTTTATTTATGTCAAAACCAGAATGAATAAAATCAACCATTTTGAGAGATGCTGGTGGAAAATCCAGATGAAAGCAGAATGACCTCTTATGCAACTTCCATACAAAAGAATCTAGGGACCAGAGTTAAAGTACAATGAATAGGGCACTTTTCTTGCACGAGGCCAAACCAGATTTGATCTCCAACATCCTCTATATTCCCTAATCACTGTCAGGAGAGATTCCTGAGTCCAGAGCCAAGATTAGCCTCTGAGCACTGCTGGGTATGACCAAAAAACAAACAAACAAACAAAGAATCAAAGTAAGTCAGAACTTTCAGATTCTTTTAACTGTGTTAGTTGTACTGTGTGTTTATGAAATGTCTCCAAATTACATTGATGGTTAAGTTGTTGTCAACAAATATTTTTATATTGTTCATAAAGCACTTCTCCTAGTATCATTACATAAAGAATTTTGAAAGAAGCATACCTTTTAATAATAGCCAAGATTCTTGTGTACAGAGGGGAAAAAACGACTGGATAAAGAACACTCATAAAATATTCTTAGCAATACTCTTTCTTTTAATGTAGTCAAGTAGATTCTGCTCAAGAAAATGTCCATTTATGGGGGAAATTTATTCTTTTAGACAATATGAGCACCATGAACAATCACATGCTCTTCTAGAAGCAAATTCTTTCTTCCTGTATTACTGGGAATCACGAACATTTGCATCCTGTGTGTACTTATGTCAAAGCAGGGCCTAAGTATGATTACATTCTTATATCCCCAGTTAACTACTTAAGCTCCACATGCAGTGATTAATACCAATCTCAGAACCCATAATATAAGGCCCACATCCCTCTCCAATTTTACTCCAAAAGATCCCTATGGGGTTGATTTGCATTAACAGGCTTAATTCACAGAAAATCAAACTCTATAGTTTTTCCTGGCACCTCTGTGAGAAAGAACAATTCCATCTAAGAAAAATGTCCCTGGTAATTCCAATATCAAGCTAGAGGGTCTATTCACAACAACTCATTTAAAAAAATGCTAATCTTGGGCCTGGAGAGATAGCACAGCGGCGTTTGCCTTGCAAGCAGCCCATATGGTCCCCCGTGCCTGCCAGGAGCTATTTCTGAGCAGACAGCCAGGAGTAACCCCTGAGCAACGCCGGGTTTGGCCCAAAAACAAAAACAAAAACAAAAAAAATGCTAATCTCATGGAAAAAAATAACCTATACACAGAATTTAATTCTGCCGCTCATTTAAAATCTTTCAGTATCTCAGGACTACTAAATAAGGTTCAATACTTTTGACTCAAAATATTTATCAGAGACCTTCCTATCTTACATTATCATTCTGTCACTTAGCTATAAGAACTATAAAAACTGTCAGTTCTTTCAGTCCCTAGTACTAGCAAAGAGAGAGAAAATGTGGGGGGGAGGGATAGAAGGAAGGGAGCAAAGTAAAGGGGAAAAAAGTAAAGAAGATAGAGACTGTGTCATTTTATCACAATAAAGCCAGTCAGATTGACATTTTCAACTGCCATCCAGCAAGGATCAGTTGTAGAGAATGAAATAAACACAACATACTGTCCAACTTAACTGTCCAAACTTAAAACTGTCCAAACTGTCAAAACTTAGAACTGTCCAAACTTAAAAGTTCTTTGCAGACCTGGGAGAACTCACAAGCTGGCCATTTAGCCAAAAAGCAACACTCCCACACCCCCATTCCCAACACGTGACCCACTGTTTTAAGGGGACACTAAGTGTATCAAAATTCAATTGGTACACAGCCAATCAGCAGCCCCCCCTTAAAGTATAAAGTCCTGACTTTATTTCCTATTTCTATCCTATTCTATTCTTACCTGAGTTGCCCTCTTTCATAGACTGTCCCATTTTATTCTGAAAAATCTAAATTGTTTTATCCAGGGGATTACCCTGCTCTTGAGGTTTTCGTTTGGGGGTTGTTTTCCCACAGGAGGCAGAGGAAATAGCTACCTCACTTTAACCAAGATACAATTCATTATCATTAGGCTTTTAGTTTGGGTATTTGTAATCTAAATAAGAGTGCCTGAAACGAAAACCACACTCCATTAGTATTTAAGGGTGTGAAAGATTGGCCTTAAATAGTGTCTATCTAACAAATATATAGTGACACTAACAAAACCTTCAGTTAGGACTGTTCTAGTGCCTGTGCCTGTGCCTGTGCCTACAGTTTTTCACTTCCCTTTTCACTATTGCTTGAGCTTCAGTCTTTTTTCCAAACTCTCTCTCTTCCTTGTGGCATTTACCAATGTTGTTTCTTAGTGTGAACTTCTCTTTCCTCCCTTATGATTCTCTTCAACTCTTCCTTTAAAAAATTTTTATTGAGATATTAAAATATATAATACTGTTAATGATGACTTCATGCATACATTATTCCAATACCACAGCTGCCACCAGAATGCCTACTTCCTTCCACCAAGATCCCTTCAAGTTCCTCCCATTCAAATCCCCTCATTCCCCATAAATTCAATTCTGTGGACTAAAAAAACTCTGTGATATCATCTCACACCATGAGAATGGCATATATCACAAACTCTGGAAATAGTGTTGGTGGAGACATGGTAAAACAAAATCTCGTTTTCTGTTAAGAATGTGATCTTATTTAACAAAGGAAATAATTTAATAAAGGAAATATGAAGATTCCTTTGGAAAAGTAAAGATAGAATTCCCATACTACTCAATGATACCACTTCTTGGCATCTATCTTCAAAACACATTCATTTAAAAAGGTAAGTGCACACCTATATTCACTTTAGTGCTTAGTACAATAGCAACAATATGGGAGCAACCAGATGCTTAAATACAGAATAATGGATCTTCAAATCTTTCAGTGCTTCATAGATCACTTCCATGGCCCCCCAGATAACACATATGCCCACTGACCACCTCCTTTTTCTCAAGAGCATTTAATAGTGTGTCAATAAATGATATGCTCCTGTGATCATTTAACCTGTCATTGCCTGTCCTTGTCACAAGCTGTAACCACCAGGACAGCTGAGTCTAAATCTATTTTAATCCTGGTGTCCCCAGCACATGATATGGGGCTTAACAAAGATAAAACATATAGTAATATTTGTGACATGAGTGGCTATCAGTTTCCTCATCTGAACGATGACAGTAGCTGGCCATGTGATCTCAAAGATCCCTCCAGCTAGAATTTCTGGCTCCTCTGGACACTCAATCAGATTTTTTATCTCTCCAGAAGTCCTAACAAGACCAAGAGTAGTTAGTTTATTAACTTAGGAGAAGGAAGTGCTTTCTAAAAAAAGAGGGACTAAAAAAAAAAAAAAAAAAAAAGACTGACCTACTATAGCATCATAGATGCAATCTTCTCCTCAAACTCGCCATAATAAAGCCAATGGATATACAGTGTTTTGACCCTCTACCAGAGATCCTGTAATGATCATTTTTGTGGAAACAAGAATAAACCATCTTGAAGTCTATACTTCTGAATAAACTACCTCAGAGTCTATGATTCAACCCCTGTGCAAAATAACTAGCCCCCAACTCTGAAACCTTAACATGTCAACTTTTGATCCAAGATCCACATACATTAAAATGAGACTGCGATTCCAAAAGGATTTGAGACATTTCATTTTAATACATTGAACCACCTCGGATATCTAGTAAAAACACAATTCTTAAACTTTCAGGGTGAGTAAATTTGGCTTTCCCGATCCTCCCTTTGGTGCTAGGGATCAAACGCAAAACCTCCCTCATTCAGGGAAAATATTCTACCACTAAGTTATATTTCCCTCACCCACAAGTCAGGCTATTTCTAACAAGAGACCCTAGATGATTTAGGTGAATTTCAAAAACTCTGACATCATGACAAGGGAATTGACTTGGAGTTAGAAGATGACTTCCAAAGGGAGTTGATAGTTAATTAGCTTTAAGTATGTGATCCAAGTCTTGTGACTTTAGCATCATCCTAGATTAAAGAGACAGAATTTGAACTAGACTAACCTGAACTTGCTTGGAAGCTGAGGCTTAATGACAGCACATGTTATCTTGATCCTAATGTCACTACCTCTACAAAGGATTCTAAAGCCCTTGTTTCAAGAGCTTACAAGAATCAATCTGTTCAATGTTTGGACTTCTTCGGGGAATGGAAACATATTTTACTTCCCTCAAAAATGATGAGAATTTTGGCAAAGATAAATTCAGCCACCTCAGTGACCAACTGTCAAAACAAGTCATCAGGATTTCAAAAGCTTCTCCCCACAAATGAGCCTCTTAGAACATATGTGGAATTACAAATGACATCCATCTAAGGAGGTTAAAAAAAAAACTGCCTTTATTTTCTCTTTTTAGCACTATGATTTTGTTTAAGATTCTATCACCTTGAAAAATGCACTTAGGAAAAAGCCTTAATGTAGGAATGCAAGAACACACCTAAATCATTTTTTTCTGTTTTTATCTTAAAATTTTTAAACATTTTTGGGTTTTGGAAGGGGATTGCAAATTGACTTAAAATTATATATACTGGGAAGGGAGGGAACAAAAAAATTATATATACATATATCCCCTAGGGATTTTGAATCTGGTCAGAGATACCTCAGTTAAGTTTCATTCATTCTCTCTGGTCATCATAAGTGAGCAAAACTTTTACTAGCATTTGTGCAAATAAAAAAGTGAATCTGACACACTCCTTTCCCTCAAGGCAATGCATTCAGTGGTGCTCTATACAGGGATAGAATGAAGCTCTCTCTTCACCAGCCAACATCATAGCCACTAGCCACATGTTGTCTCCTTGCATTTAAAAAGTGTCTAGCAAACAGAATGAATTGCTATTAATGTAAACATAAAGCTATAGTCACAGAGTATTGATGACTATCATAAAGGAATGCTTTATAAAAAAATACATTCAAAACAGAAAAAAGGGTGGAGGAGAGGAAAAGAGGGAAGAGGAAAAGAACCAAGTGTGATATGAATATTATTATATATCTATGTTATGTATTAAACCCTATCAGCAATAATACTGTCAACAACAGTGCACAAATTCATACTTAAAAAAGTGCCTCCTGTAGAAGTAGAATGAAGGGAGGAAAATTGGGGACAGGGGTAATTAATGTAGAGAAGTGGACTCTGGTGAAGGGATTGGTGTTGAAATACTTTATGCCTGAAACCCAATCGTGAATAATTTTGTTAATTTTACAGTGACTATATAAAAATAAATATAATATAAACCCAACCTAAACAAAACCAAAAGAAATATATAATGAGTGAGAGTCAGAGGGAAGTTGTTTAAGAAAACTAGAGTGAAGATTTCACTTGAAGGGGGAGGAATCAATAGTTAAACATGGTGGGGGACAGAAAACTTTGGATAGAAGTCATAACCTCAATAAAGCTTGAAAGCACATGTAAGTATCACAGAACAATGATCTGGTTTGGTTGAAGAGCCAAAAATGTAGAAAAAGGAGGCCTGAGGAGGGAGGGCTGATAGTGGGGCAGGAACAAATAAAGGGTCAGATTAATAGCTCCAAGGGGTTTGAGTTTTGTCTGTAGGCAAACACTTCTCTTGGGTACATTCAAAAGTTTTTCAGGGGTGGTTGATGTATGTATTATTTGTTTTCTCAGAGATGGGAACAAGAGTTGATGTTTTCATTGCCTTTAACTACCTTCCTGCTTCAGCTTCATGCTTATATTTTCTCATTGCACAACATTCTTGGTTTCTATTTTCACACTGGCCCAGAGAAACGTAAATAGAAAAATTAAGTATAACTCAGCTGTAGTCTTCCCTTACTCAGCCCAAACAACTACTTTAATCTAATCTTTCCAGGTTACAGGTGAAGCTGAGTGTCTGATAGGCACCACCATGTCTGCATACCTGCCAGAGGGCAGCTATACAGCTACAGTTGCTCAAAAATAAAGAAGTATTGCAACCCTTTGCAAAATACATTGATGGCTCAGAACAAAAGAAGCACAAATCTGGAATCTACTGGAACACTCTAATATTTTAAAAAGCTATAATAATCAAAATCAGGGCTGCATTTCCTCCTTTCAATCAGCTAAATCATCATTATTTATTAGCAAAAAAATCTATTACGAAGCATCTACTCTGTAGCATGGCAGAGCATTATATACCTACATTCTTCTGATTAGTCTTCACAGCTTCCCTATTTGGGGCCACACTTGATGGCACCAAGGAGATACTCTGAGTTCAATATTCTGGGGTCACTCCCCATGGTATTTAGGGGAACATGCAGAAGGGGTCAAACTCAGGGTTCCCACATGCAAAACATACATACAGCCCAATGGGCTATCTCTTCAGGAAAGTCCTATTTTGTTGTATTATTTTTTATCTTCTCTCTCTCTTTCTCTCTCTCTCTCTCTCTCTCTCTCTCTCTCTCTCTCTCTCTCTCACTTGTGTGTGCCCCTCCCTCCTCCTTCCTTTCTTCCTTTCTACTCCTCCTCCCTAGGGACTCACACATGTGAGGCAAGTGCTCTATACTGAGACACATCCCTGACCCCAAAATGTATGCATATATATCCCTAGTTCACATCCTAAAGTGCTTGTTTTGCCTATAATTAATCCTAGTTTCAAACCATGGTATTGATATAGTCCCCTGAGCACTTCCAGGGAAAGCCAGAACCATCCACCTACACACACACACACACAAACACAGAGTGCTAAAACATTTGCCCAAAGCCCCATAGCTAATAACAAACAATGCCAATTTCAAGCCTAGTGTAAATTACTGATGTTGTTCTTAGATACTGGTGTGGCAATTAAAACAGATGTAGTCCCATTTCCTCAGTTTTCCCTGACAGGTGATAACAGGTACATCCCCAGTCATTTCAGTTGCTGTTATTTCACACATATCTTGGGAAAAACTAGACCTTCACTCCAATTCTGAAAGGTACAATCTTTTTAAACTATGGTGTCATAGGTCTGCATAACTGAATGTGGGGTTACTTTAAAATAAATTTCTACATAATTATTAGCATTAAATGTTTATGGGGTTTTCTCTTTTATATGCCTAGATCCAGGGTTATTTAAAATATCTCAGGGGGAAAAGGGACTGTGAATGGAAAAATGTTTAATAATCTCTGAGATACAGAAAGTTTAGAATACTTATATTTAAGAGGTATATATTTGAAATTCATTCAGTCATCAATCTAACATATATTAAGCACCCAAAGTTTAATAGCCCTTCTCTAGGAACTAAACTTATAAAAGAAAGATCATAATCTCAAGAAACTTAACAATTTGAAGTTAAAAGGCACAGTGTTTGCAATATGTCACACACCCGATAAGAAAAATATTCATTCCTAAAGAATTTTATAAGATGGTGGGACCATTCGTCTGGCCTTCAGACTCCAGACAATAGGATCTTTAAAGTTTTAGGGAGAGGTATACACCAAAGATAGGGAGATATATACCTGTCTAGAAGGTCCTCTGTTTATCCTCCCTGCTTCTCTCTGTGAAGTATGAACAGTCCTCCAAAGCATACAAACACACAGTACAGTTTAACTCAGAACACTCTACCAATCTGTTAACTTAATACAGATAAATCTGGGCTTGTGTCCAATGTATTCACAACAAATAGATTTACCAGTAAAATAACATAACTTAAATATTTGGGAATGAATTCAATAAGAGTTGCCCCTAGAAAAATAATTCTTATTTTCAATCTTCCTTTTCATTCTTTGATAAGATTCAACAGGGATGAATCACTAAGTACATGTTTTGGAAATAGGTATGGATGAGATGACTGTCAATTTCATTTTGGTGTTTCCAGAGATAAAACCCATGGTCTCACACATGCAAGGCTAGTAATGTTCTAACATTGATCTACACCCCAAGCCTAATAAAGGGTGAAAAGTATGTTAAAAACTCTACAAGAATGTTTTTACCCTAGCTGCTTCACAAAAGTTTTACATTATGATTCCATGTTAAAGGAAGTAGAACTTGTAAATAAAAGATTTGTGCATTGTAGCTCTGACTTATAAAAGAAACTACAACCAGTGAACCATGCTCACAGAAAAGCTTTAGCCTAACATCAAAAGCTTGGCATTTGCACATATGTAGCTCAACATTAAAATTAAATAGTTATGGTATCTAACTATCATGGTTTCTCCACTTAAGCCACCTTTCCAAACAAAAGCGATCTAGCTGTTGGTCCCAATATATCTGATAAGAGTGCTACTGATATAATTACAAAATCAGTATTATTTAGGATTTTTTTTTTATAATTTTAGGAAGATGACAAAAAACTTGGATGAGCATGATTAGGCCTATAGACTGAAATGAAACACATTGATAACTATTATAGGAGAGATAATAGGTTCTGACCTGTCTCCACACCCTTGCAATAGGGACTAAAGACCCCCATCCAAATCGACTGCCCCAACATTATTATAACCTGCAGGTCTAGGTGTTCTTCAGTGTATGTAATATTGTATATCTCACACCATTTTATCTGAGTCGATAATTGTTTCTTGGTTTGTTTGTTTGTTTTTATCTCTAGGGGTCACATTTCTAAGTCGTATTTCTTTTGCTTTTACTTGACCAATTAATTGACTCTTTACACTTGATTTCTAAGGAGACACCACTTCCCTCTCATTTGCAGTTAAGACTATCACAGTATGTTTTACTTCAAAGTTTCCCTAAATGAGCTGTAAACTGTAACTACTTGGCAAATATTAAACTCGTCCATAGATTATTTTTGTATACACTTGTACCTAAGGACTACTTACTGCACACCTATGCAAAGACTAGTAAGTCTGGATATTAAACCACATTAAAATGAGTACATTAGTACATTGCTAAAATGCACCAAACTTTTTGGTGCTATCAATAGCTATCCCAAACGTCTGGCTACTTCCACAAATTCTTACTGTATATATGTACAATGGCAAATGGTAGGAATTCTACCAATTTTCAGAAAGAATGTGCCACTTCTGAAGATTTATTTTATCATTGTCATCATAGACAAAATATTCTTCAGTTATACCTATACTATTTTGATTAATATACCTATAGGACTACTATTAGGTTTTATTTCTACTCTGTCTGGTTCTTGAGAAACAATTGCATCGCTACCATTCTGACTAATAGCAATATTTTTTGTTGTTGGTGTATAGTGTTCAAGAACCACTGTTGTGAATGTTAATCACAAGGGTTGGGTTACTATAGCTTTTTATCTCCTTGACCTAGAAGTTTTCTATATTCATGTTCCTTTGAACAGCTGCCACCTCTCTGCCCTGATCAGTGTTCTCCTACTGTGTGGGAGATTAATCCCCTGTTGGTTCAAAAAGTCCCATCCCACTCAGAGTCTGAATTGAAAAACATCCCTTCTATAGATTCGTGGTATTTTCTCAGTCATACCACTAAAAGCTTCCCAGAAACCATTATGCTTAATCATTACACTCCCAATATTTCATAACTCATGTGCATAAAAACAAAAATCACAATACCCTGCAAAAATATTAGAACTGTGATAGATTTTACAATGATCTTTCTCTGTACACAGATTTTTCTCAGGAAAACAGCATCCTCAACAGCCAACATCCTGGCTCTTTTTCCATTAAACCACTTGACCATTCCCCTCCTCCTACTGCAAGTAAAAAGCAGATATTTAAGAAGTAAAACTAATATAAAAATCAAGCTTGTATTGTATCCACTACCAGCTGGATAAAATTTATATTTTTATCTCAGTGTACATACCAGAATATAAGCCCAACTAAAATTTCTCTTCAACTATTCACACTTACTCTTTTTTGTAATTTTAATAGCATGTACTTGGCACCTGATATTAAATAATCTGATAGCTTTTCTCCCTGATTTCTGTGGTTCATATCCTACCAAAGCTTTTAAAATTAGTTTTACATCATATAACAAACTGCCTCAATTGACCTGGAGCAGGAAGATACTCTCGCCTTTGAACCCAGTGATTTATGTCTTAGCTACACCCTTAAACTTGTACTTTGAGTAGGGTGGAAGTGAAGAGAAAAAAGGAAGAAGGAAGGGAGGAAAGGATAGAGGAGGAAGTTATTAAGGAAGGATTCAAGGAGGGATAGAGGGAGGGAGGAAAGAAGATAAAAAGGAAGAATAAAGAAGAAAGGTAAGAAGAGGAGGCAGGGAGTGAGGGAAGAAGAAATGAGGAAGGGGGTAGAAGGTAGGAAGAGGAAAGAAGAGAGGAAGTAAAGAAAGAAGCAAATAAGAAAGGAAAAAGGAGGGAAGAAAGAAAAGGGTTAAGAAGAAAGGAAGAAAGCAAAGAATAGAAAAGGGTCAGGGGAGGGATAGAGAGTAGAAGGAAAGACGAATGAAGGAAAGAAGGAAGGAAATAAGGGAGATAAGTATGGAGAATTGAAGGAAGGAGAAGGGAAGGATGAAATAAAAAGAGAATAAGGAGAGAAGGGAAGAAGGAGGAGAGAGGAAATTTAGGAGGGAGGGATGGAAGGTGTGAAGTAAGGAAGGGAAGAATGGAGGGATAAAAAAGGGAAGAAGGAACAAAGTGAGGAAATAAGGGAGAATGAAGCAAAGAATAAAGGGAGGAAGGAGGGAGAGAGGCAAGAATGAAGGAAGAAAGGAAGTAAAGGAGCAAGGGATGGAACAAGGAATGGAGGGAGTAATGGAGAGAGGAAGGAAGCAAAGCAAGCAAGGAAGAAAGGAAAGAGGTTGGGAGGAAAGGAATGAAAAAGGAATAAAGGGAGAAAAAGGAAAGAGGGAGGGAAGGAAGCAGGGAGGGGTGAAATGTGGAAGTAAGGGAAAGAGGGATGGAAGATGGAAGGAATGGATGAATCAAGGAACAAATGAAGCAAGGAACAGACATGCACACTTCCTTCCCCCTTCCAGCATCAGAACCAGCAGCATTCTGGGGCATTCTTCAAAATCATATCAACCAAAAATTTTGTGTAAAACGTCCTAGATAGAGAATAGGGAATATAAGGTATGGTTATAACCAACTTGTTTTATAACTATATGCACCAAGTCTCAGCAACCCCATCTGAACAATTTTGGAGTAACTTAAGCACAATCTTAATTGAATACAACTCTCCCATTGGATAAAATTTCCTAAAGTCACTACCTTTCAGATCTGATTTACCTATCAAGTGCCAGAGAAATGTCTACTTTAAAGTTTAGTTAGTTCCCTTCCAAATATTGTCCATCTCAGCTCTGCTTACAATCTTTTTAATCATTGATAGTATAGATGAATTCATCCATCATGCTCCCCACAGCCCTGACTCTGAATTTTCTTACTGGCAAATAATTGAGGTTTCTATTTCATCAAAGTCTGTTTTCATTAACAATTCAATTACCGTTGCATTGCTGTGTCCATGTTCTGCTCTGGATGAGTGAAATCATAACATTGAGTGGTTTCCCACCAAAGAGCCAAAAAAAATGCAAAGAAAATGATATCTGATGATATCCATTGATGAAAAAGAAACAAACCACTTAGCGACTACATTCAAGAAAGACCTGGCACCAAGATAGCACCGAGCCCAGGTTTCTAGTCATTCTTCTTCTTGTTTAATTGGAAGAAAATTCCAAGTAAAGTTACATTGAGACCAGCTTGCATTCATTAAGGCAGGCACTGACTTGGTGCCAGGCAGTGATTAGAAAATATGAGGATAAAAAGACATGATCTTTATTACCAAAACCTTCATAGCCAATAATCCATTATTTCTCCTGAGAGATGGTAAGCATGGAAAAGCCACAAGGACAAGGGTTCTAGTCTTAAACATATCTAGTTTTTATTTAGTAACTTAATTATTAGTTATATAATCTATAGGCTACTTAACATCTCCTCTCTGGATTCCACTGTTGTCACCTGGAAAAGATTATATCTTAAAGGATTGCCAAGAGGGTACAAGGAACATGGAGAACATCTCATGTACTGTAAATACTATAAAATATAATGATACTAGGAAGAAAGTGCTTTAGGATCTGTCACTTGTGAGAAAGATAAGATTAAGTAACTTAATTGCTGTACCTCTCTGATCCTCAGCATCTTTATCTTAAAGAAGTACTTTCAGAATTCAGTTCACAAGATTACATGCAAAGTACACATTACACATGAAAATAACCAATTTTATTTCTAAAACCTGGAACCTTTAAAATGTTACTAGTGGTGAAAAGGAATTAGAATAAAGAAATTCTCATCTCATAGAACTTGGGTTCTCAAACATTTGAAATGCCTACTGCTCTCTTCAGAAAAAAAAGTCACTCCGCATGATCCTAGAAATGTCCCCCTTTTAAGCAAACATGCAATTTACACCCCAGGCTACAATTCACCCATGGATCATTCCAGAACCCCTTGTGGAGAGTGCATCTCCCACTTTGGTAAGTACAATAGCAATGGACCATTTTCTCTTTTTATAAGTTGTTTTAATTTTTAAACAGCCATTTATATGCCACTTATAATATGCCCATCGCTAGCCTATGGATCATAATCATGATCCCTCTGATCTTCATAACTACCCATCGAGGATAGCCACTTTCAACATCTCCATTGTAAAAGGGAGAAACAAAGGCTTAAAGCAGCTAAGTCACTGTTTTAAGGAGGTCACACAGATGGCAGGTACTCCATACACTATGACTCATGGACCACCCCACATTGTCCTCTAAATCCAGACAATGCAATCACTCACTGGTTTGAATTTGGAGTTTTTACATTAACTTCTCCCTTAAAGTCCAGCTCTATGGCCCTGTTCTAATACTCGGTTCCCTTCTCTAAATTTGTGGGGGAACAGTAGATAGTTCTGTCTCTAGTATAGCCAATTTTGAATATTAACTCACACAAGCTAACATTTCTATCAGAACTGCGCTGTTTTTCATGAAGCAATTAATCTATGCATTCCCTTTTAATTCTTAAAAACTGATTTATGGGTACAGACGGTATTTTGATCAATGCAATGATGGGACTGGCAGAAAAGCACACTGGGCATGGGAAGGAAGCAAACGTTCTTTTTATGTCAACAAAAGACATAATAATTCATCTTATGAAGGTGGCTTTGATGATGAAGAACCTTATTCACGACCTCTACTGGGGCTAAGAGTTTCCTCATCCTTCAGATCATCATACAAACACCCACAGGTAAGGTGAGTACCAGGCTATCTTTAAAGTTTCTGCATATGGTTTTCCTGAAAATAGCTGAGAGCCATCATGACCCCCTTTATTGCTTGGGGGCACTTGGATTCTTTGTCTGCTTCTACCACCACCACCACCACCATGTACAGATAATTGACACAACCCATGTTTATTCACTGTGCTCATCCCAAGTCTAATGGAAGGGAAAACAATTGTCAGGTATTTCCTGAAGTCTCTTCCAATGGTAAAAAGTCCTATCTGATCATTGAGGAAACCCTCTTCATGATATAATGGCCTGGAAGACAGACTATCAAGGCACAATAAAAACAAAAAGTAGCATCTTCTGTTCCAATAGACCAGGATAAAACTCTACAAGCACATGACTGGGTGTGAATAGAAATGGTGCTGGTTAGTATCACCTTCAAGAACCCTCAATTGGTGTGAAGAAGTTCATCATCTTCACAGAGAAGCTGTGAAGGCAGAAAAAGATCATGCAAATCAACATACCCATTCTATACTATCTGGTAGCTAGTCCCCACATATGTTTTATTTTCTTCTTTACTCCATTCCCAAAATTACATTATTTAAGGACTAAGTTTTTTAGGTCCCCCCAAAATTGAAATTCAGAGACTAGAATTATAATGAGCAGAGGGGCAGAGAACCCAAAATGTATTCCAAGTGGTTGGTAGAAGTTAGAGAAAATTGTAGTTGGAAATGATAATTTTGAACAAGAACTGGGTGCTGAAAGTGACATGAAAAATGCCCCTTCAGTAACAATATTGCAAACCACAGTGACTTAAAGAAAAAGAGGAAGAGAGAGTGAGAGAGAAGAAAAATGTCTGCCACAGAGGCAGGCAGGGGAGAGGGTATGGGAGAGAATGGGAGGGGAAACTAAGGACAATGGTGGCAGGAAATCTGTTCTGGTTGTGAAAACTAAATTTTCTGTGACTTAACGTGCCCTGGGTAAGGATGCTGTACATTGAATGACTGAAACTCAGCCATGAAAATTTTTGTAACTATACAGCTCATGGGGATTCAATTAAGGAATTTATTTAGCTGAAAAAACAAGCAAACAAACAAATAAATAAATAAGCAGGGAGGAACAAAAAGAAAAAAGTTAGAGTTAAATTGGAATGAACAGATGCCCTGGGTTGGAGGATAAAATGATGGCTTCTATTGGAGTAAAATTATAAATGCTTTAAAATTTACTCATCAGAGCATGAATTCCTCATATCAGCTGCTCTGAGATCTTTCTTCCAAAGAAATCATTCTTTATCTATAGTCAGGACCTTGTGAGAACTCTACTATTGATAGAAAAGCTTAATGGTTTCAAAGGGAGAATTTTTAGTGCCTTTGCAAGTATCGCAGGCACTAAGAGAATCTACCCAGAGGTAGCATGTAAGCCTGAAGATTATCTCTTTTCCAAATCCCACACAAAAGAGTAATATAATTAACAGGTATGGTTTAGATTTTCAACAGATATCAAAATCTTCAGATATAAAATCGTCTCTATATCCCAAAGACAAGCCCATATAAGTACTTATCAATTGGGTGGATATATGTAAGTAACATACTTCTATCCCTGAAAATATATCTCTATGCATACTGCTTCTGTCCATGGTCAATTAATCTTACATTTCATTGACAATGAAGCCAATATCTGCCTAAGATATGTTCTCCTCTCACCTCCTCAATAGCAAAACCCTGAATTCCTCACTTATTCAGAGTAGCCACACACCCAAGTAAAAGTATCTGTTTCCCATAAACATAGGTGTAGTAGTACTTCCAAAGTTGACCAGTGAGACTTCAGCATTATGTAATACTTCCAGGAAGTTTCCTTAAATGGAATAACACAGGCACTTCATCTGTGCTCCCTCCTTCCTGCAGTCTGGAGCATAACAGAGATGCAGCCTCCATGTGGGACTTTGAGTCCATGGGATGGAAGTGCTGGAGGTTGAAGGGGTCTAGAGCCCTACCATTCTACGCAGCTGTCATACCAGTGGTGTACATCCCTCTCCCAGACTCTGTTTATGTAAGGAAATAAATGCAGAGATGTGCAAGCAATTTTAGGCAAGTGTCTGCTAATCCTAAGGGATTCTGCTCCTAAAACCTATTCTGGTTTTTCTGGTTGTGAAATCTAAATCCCCTGTGACTCATGGTGCGGCCTCTAACATGTAAGTCTGGACAAACAGACAACTTTTCCCTGAATAATTAGTGGCTTGATACCTTAATCACAAAGCTGATGGCTTCTGCAAAGCTGCATTTTTACTTTTATGACTTTTTACAGGTTTTTTTTTTATTCTCTAACCAAAGCTTCCCATTAACCTCCCCTTGACCCTGATTCCAGGGAAGCTGAAATCTTTCAGAACATAGCTTGGCACACCCACCAGTGCCCATCTCTTTACAAACGCCTGTTTTCTTCAAGCACCAAGAGAAGCATCCCTTCTCTGCCTGCCTGCCTGCCTCAGCCCCTGCTGACAAAATGCACAAATACCAGCTCACACTTGTTTTTGCTGTTGAGCTCCCCCAAAATGCCACTGTTCTTGGATGGAGAGTCGTGACAATGAGTCAAACTAGGAAACTGACTTCTACCACCACAGGACCAAACTTGATAGGAATTTGGGGTGTTGGCCTGGCATACCATCCAGGAACGTGACTTTTCACTCCAGCCTAATCATGACCATCACACATAAGAAACAAAAATAATTCTCTGGATTCCAGCTATGGCTGATGAGGCCTCTGCAGTGACTATGAAGGAAAATGCCTGTCTCCTATCTTGCTGTGTTTCTCAATAGAATGCACAGCACACGCTGCCAATGTTTGGCAAATCATATGTCCACTGAGTCCTAGATGACTCATGAGCATGATTTTTCACCAGTGCATAAACTCAGTTGAATTTTCCTTTATTTTCTATAACTTGGAACATTTGGTCATTCATGGACCCTGCAAAGTGTGCTTGTGTGCGCTTGTCTGTGGGTCTCCCCCAACTCAGTCCCTGCCCACCATTCTGAAACACCAACTCCACACTCCGATCTTCACGGAAGGAGTTCATCTTTCTCCACCTCCACAATGTGCACTTAGTAAGAGTTCAAATTGTCCGTTTACTTCCAGGATAATTCAAGTTTCTTTACTAACAGAAAGAACACAAAGAAGCTAGAGAGATAGCCAAAAAGACCTAGTACAGTCTATACAGTCTGTACACTTTGATCCTTAGCAGCATATGGTTCCCCCCAAACATCACTAGGCGTGACTCCCAAACATAGTCGTGGGAATAACCTCCAGCACTGTCAGATGTTATCCCTCCTCCCATCAAAGAAAAGGGGAAAAAAGAATATTAAGATTTTTAATAAACTTAAGGTTATGTACTACAACAGAATTTATATGAATACATAAACTAATACAAAGAACTGGGAAATCCAATATATAATCTATAAAACCACTAGTTCCTCTCAGTTTAGAGGAAAATAATAGAAAGAGTGAGAAATCCACTCAAAGATTCTATTTCATTAAAAAAAAAAAAAACAAAGATACAACCGCCTCTATTTGATCTACCTTTGCTCCCTTCATTCTTATCACTAGGAATGTAAAGGATATCTATATGTTGAACTCAATTCTATATCTAAAAGATATCTATATGTTGAACTCAACTTTAACACAGCATCCAGTGGTACTTTCCTGGAAGGGGCAGCAGATAATTTGGGTACCAGTTAAGGAATAAGGTGCTACAAATGCTGGCTAGGTCACCCTGAGTTCAGGTGAACCTTTCCTTATATTGAAAGTTTGGGTTCAGATCATTTATGAAAGAAGCTCCTCCTGTTTGAACAATTGTGTATAAGTCGTGATGTCCTTGAGTATATTTACAACAAAACAAGCCCCAAATCATTTATCAGTCAGGCCATACGATCATTCTGGTACTGTGTGACGCTCTTTACTAGAAAATTCATGAAGTCCTTTGATAATCCTAAATTGCTCTTCTACTTCCATAGAATCCTATATTATTTCATCAGCCCACCCTCCTCTTTGCCCAGAATTTGCCTCCTTACAATAGAGCAATCAGAGGTCCTGCAGAAAAGAGTCTTACCATATTTTTATGGTTTGGATTTTAATAATTTTTTTAAGCCCTTAGCTATTCTGCCATGATATTTTCTATACTTTTCTCTATCAACTTCTCCCTAATCCATGACCTGTAAAGTTTTCCAAACAGTGAACTGGAACATCACAGAACCCACATCATTTGTTTCCCATGTGCTGTCTGATGTCTTATAGCCTATGCCTTAAAAGTGTTGTTTCATATATTTTTTCTGGTTTTTAAGTTTTTTAATTTTAGACAAGAAGATAAAATCAATCTCTTTACTCCATCTTGCCTAGATGCACAAAAAATATAAACACCCAAACTTCTACTTTTAAAATAAAATTCAAAAAATGACTAAATTAAGCTGCATATGAGAAAGAGGAATGGAAAGTGGGAAAAGGGAAGGGAGAAGAAAATGGAAAGGGAGGAAGAAAGAGGATTTAAAAGGATGGAAGGAAGAAGAGAAGAGAGAAGTGAGATCAGATAGGCTCCTAAAATGTCTTTAGAACATATTTTGACAAAATAATTGAAGAGGAAAAAATTACCAGATCATTTTTTCTTAGTTGTCAAATTTTCTTTAAAAGATAGCAAAGCAACACTGTTCATCATAAGTAAATTATTCCTTGGTCTTTAACCAATAACTAAAAATAAACCATCTTTCCACCCTATGAAAATAACATATGGCTTCCACGGGTCCAAAATGTAATAGCATCCTCTGTATATGCTTATCCTGTCTACTCTTCCTCTTCCTCTGCTTTCAGTGATTTTTTAGGTCTCATATGGGGGTTGGGAACACTTTCCTGGCAGAGTAAAAGCATCTCTAAAAGTATTTGTAAGGGTGAGGATTGAGCTTCTTGGGTTTTGTTGTTTCTTCTTTTCAGTTTTTCACCTGAAAGCTATTCTCTATTGTCACACTTTTGCTGTGTTTTTTATTTTTTTGAACAGCATGACATGTTCTTAATTGTATTTATCATATACTCCCATATAGTTAATATAAAAATTTTAGTCTACACTATTAAAAAAATACCCTACTTGGCTATTAGTTCTCCAATTTCTCTGGATTCTTCCTTACGTGGTCTTATACTGCTTTGCTATTTATCTCTGGCTGATTGCTGAGTTCCTTAATTCAAATGGTGGTGCTGGAAATCTTCAAATCTTAAAGTATGGGCAGATAATTCAAAAAATAGAGAAACTGGGACAGGAGAATATATCTAAACTGAGAGTTCTGGATTCCTGCTGGGCCTTCGCTGCTTGATGTTGTGTTACTCAAAGTTTAATATAAATTAGTCTCTAGTCTTGTTTCTTTATCCTCTTTGCTACTGCCAATCAAAGCAAATAAATGTTACTCCAGTCATATCCTAGACCCACAAGCAACTCTACAAATTACCTTCTCTCTTCCAGATAGGACTAATTTTCTTCCTAAATATTACCAGAATATTTGATAGAGTATATGGCCTTCATCATTTGTCCAAGATTGAATGGAGGTTCCAAGATTGAAAACAAGGAGGTCCCATAGATTGCAAACAAGAATGACAAATGTAAATAGGAAAAGATAACAGTAACCCTGTGCTCCAGGTTGAATACCATATCACTCTGGTTCCCAGCTATTTAATAATCAAAAGTTGATCAACAAAAATGATTCATTATAACCATGCCCAAAGTAAATATTCCCAACAGTATCGAGCATTTGAATGCACAAAACCATTTGGCAAATTAGTTAGAAAACTTCAATTTGTCTTTTTCAATATTTCATCATATCAAAAATATTTTCCTTTCTTGTATATAGTTCCTTCTCAAATATTACTTATTTCCTTCCATGATTTTAAGAGGAAAATTTTAGAAAACATATTTTAAGTTATTTTGTTTTGTACCAAAACAAGCATGATATTTTTGACACTAGTAACCTTAGAAAATATCAACCAAAAACAAATAAAAAATATCAACATGTACATATGTTAGAAAACGACTAACATCTCAACATAAATTATATATGAACATAGAAGCACATGAGTCAGTTCTCCATTCAAATTTTTTTTTAAAAAACAGTGTTGACAGTGTTAATTTCTGATATATCTACACTAACGATGATAAACATACACCTGCTTTAAAAGTCAAACAAGTAACAGTTTAAGAAGAGGGCTTGGAATTTAAAGTGATATTAATTTAAAAGTTTATTTTTCCCTGATAAATATTTTATAATAACTTTTCACTCAGTTATGCTCACTCTCTTACTTGGGCATGATCTTATTTTTCTGAAAAGTTTCAAATAGCTTGTTTTTTTCAATTAACTTCATATTGTTGCCACTTAAGTTCTCCCAACTAATTCTCTTCTACTGACTAGTTCTTTCCAACAAATCACCTGTTACAAAACATGTTATTTCATCTTTTTCTTGTCACAAACAGATAAGTACAGAAAGTGTAAATCACTGACATTATACACCAATAATAGACTTATTTGGACAAAAACTGATAGGTAAATGTTTATTTTAAGAAACCTCTTAGGGGCCGGAGAGATAGCATGGAGGTAAGGCGTTTGCCTTCCATGCAGAAGGTCGGTGGTTTGAATCCTGGCATCCCATATGGTCTCCTGAGCCTTCCAGGAGCGATTTCTGAGTGTAGAACCAGGAGTAACCCCTGAGCACAGCCGGGTGGGATCCAAAAACCAATTAATAATAATAATAATAATAATAATAATAATAATAATAATACCTCTCACCAGCAGCAATATCAGCCTTCAGCAAATTTCTATGGTTAAAATTTTTTGCTTTATCAACCAGAATCCTGAATGAGCTACATATTCACTTTAAGGAATAATACAGTGACTAGATTAAAAGAGATTGACGAGAGAAGAGAAATATTAGTTGAGGATATTGTTTCTTTATAGCTATCTGAATTTACTGAGCATATTCTGATCTTTGTGGCATTTCCACAATCTTAATCTACTCTTTATTTCCCCTCCCACCTCCAAATAATGTCTTTGATTAAATGGCTTACTTAGTGTTTCTAGCATGCTGCAGAATCAGAACATGTACTTATTTTTATGCTCAAGTTTACACATTCGAAACAATCTTTATATTATAGTGCCTACTCTACCAGTTATGAAGCTTTCAGCTACCTGATACCAGGACTCAAACTGGGTCAAGTCATATGAAGTAAGTTATTTCACATATAAAGTCCAAAAGTCAAACAGGCTCAAGGTCTCTGTGCTCCTTGGCTAGGTGACAAGCCTTTGTCATCAAGAACTTCATCTTTCCACTGTGCAGCCTCATAGGTCAAATTTTACAGGTTATTTATTTGCACAGCCAAAGTCATGGGTGCCTATAGCAACGCAGGAAATAGTAAGGAAAAATGTTTCCTTATTGATAGCTTCAGAAAGAGAGGGAAAATATTGCTCTTCCACCCTTACAGCTTGCATTAAGTTTGATGGGACAAATGTTTGAGAAACACATTTACTTTGAACCAACAACAGTTGTCAGGGAAATACCATGAGCTGGAAGGCCTAGACTATGAATACTTAAGTTTTATTTCCAGAGCTGGTAAAGTGATATCTGAATAAATTTGAGTTCTCTTGGGAAAGAAAATAAAGAAAAGGCTTGCTGGATAGGGAATTAACTGGATCTAATAAGCCCACGCTGCATGGTTTTCCTCCTATACTTTTTCCTTCCATGCTGATCAAGTTACCATCAGCTTCTTCTCCTCCACATCTTTGGGGTTATGAAGTTGGATTGTAGGAAAGTGGTGAAGAGTGCCAGAATATCCAGGCTATGAATTATACTCCTGTTTTCCACGTTCTTCCTTTGTGGAGATTTTGAGCTTCAGCACATGGTGGGATCTCTCTGTGCTTATTTCTATAACTACAACGTGGATTTCTTAGAGAGCCCATGTATAATATTTGATGTGCAGTAACAGCTTAGCAAATGTTAGTTTTCCTTAAGATAAGTAAGTTAACTGAATGGACAATGGAAAAGATTCAGCCTCCTCAAGGTACTTAGTTGACATGCAAGTGACTCAAGTCCCATAGTAGAGCAACCAAATCAGAAATGGGGTGGTGGGTCCAACATTGTGCTTTAAATGGGTTCCAGTCATTGCAGAATGTGTTTCAGTCTGAGATCCCTAGTCATACACCAACTTACCCTTTCCAGAATGCATTTCACCATAATTAGCCAATATATCTTCCCTCCTTGTTTTCCCTTGCCCAAGTGCTTTCTCTCTTCCAGTTTGAGCCCAGTGCTACTTTTGTCTGGAATATTTTTCTCCTCCTTTCCCTAAGTCCATTGAGTTTTGCTCTTTTCTGAGATATCAAATTGAATGGCACCTTTTTATTTACTTAATTTTATTTAGTTGTGTTTGGGAGCCATAATACAATTTTAGGGCAGTGCTCAGAGGCTAAGATAGCTCTGGGTTCAGGACTAACCCATTAGTGTTCAAGGGATCATGCGCGTTGCCCGAGATTTGAACTGCAGTTGACTTCAAGTACCTTACATTTTCTAGTTCCAGTGGACTTTCAGGGGAGTCTTTCTCAGTTCACGGAATCTAATTAAAATAGTCTGAATCTTTCTTCATCACATCACTCTAATGTATTGTTTTCACAGCCATTATCTGAACCTGTTGTTTACTTTTAAATTGCCTATATCCACTCAAATTTAAGCACCTAAAGTAGTGTCTGGAATATAACAGACACTCAATATTTTTGCATGGATGTAGGTGAAATTCTAGTGAGCATTTTATAACACCAATGTAAGGGTCTTATGACTAGGCTCAGCATGCTTCTTGTATTTAAAAAAATCATCACATTATGTTTACATGAATACTCAGAAGTCTCTGTCTAAATGTCAAAGATTTATAGCTCCCACGTGGTGCAGAGGGCAAGAGGTTCCTAGTTCCTTCTTCCTCCTGGTAAGTAGGTAGGAAGTCAGCCAACCAGTGATATGTACTCTCAGCTGTAAAGCTAGGTAACCCTTTCCCCATGACTTTAATAGCTTATTACTTTAATTACCTGACAACTCAGAAAACTCTTCTATTCCACTAAGTCCAATTTTTTGACTTCCTGACTTTTTTGGAGATGAGAGCAATGTGTCCATCTCTTCCTCATAATGAGCCCTGGGAGCTATAAAGTGAGTAATGAAATCAATCCTCAGCTTTCTCTTTTCCAAAGTGAACAACTCTAACTCCCTTCAATACTTCTCCAAAGGCTCATTTAAAAACAGCTGAGGCTTTTCTGTGGATCCTCTCCAGATTTTACACTTTCATTAAATTAGAGGTACTTGCAAATTCTGTGCTACAGTGACAAAAGCTAGAAATATTTTAACCTGAATTCAAAATTCCAATCTGGGTTTTGGACATGGCATTCACCCTTTCTTATCCTCACTTTGTTCACTCAAAAATTAAGAGTTTTAGGGTCTCAGTACCCAGCATTGCTGGATAGAGCCCTAATGTCCTCCTAAACAATGTCAATAATGAATCTTCAGAAAAATGGAGGCTCTTACTCAAGATTACTTAATAATTACTTAAGAAAATATACATTAAAGTATATACATTGTGTTTTGTTTGTTTGGTTGGTTGGTTTTGTTTTTAGAACCACATTCAATGGTGCTCAGGGGTTACACATCACACCTGGCTCTGCACTCAGAAATTGCTCCTGGCTTAGGATACCATAGGATGTCAGGAATTTAATCCAGGTCTGTCCTTAGTCAGCTGTATGCAAGGCAAACGCCCTACCATTGTGCTACCCACTCCAGCCCTGAAAGTATATACATTGTAAAGCATAAGAAATTATTTAAAAATAGTATTTTTCAGTTCTTTATAAAAAAAATTAATGGAGAATTGTTAACAAACTATTTTGTTTTTATGATTTGACTTACCATTGGTTTACTATGATAGAATTAGAGGAGTACAGCTTTGTGTCTACTCTTAAATATAGTCTCTTTGAATCCATCATCAAAGATCTAGTGCCATTCTACACTAAAAAATTGTCTTCCCATTCCCCCTTATCCTTTCTTTCTAGTCATTTTCAGAGTTTAATTCGTCTTTATGTCTTTTGCTAGTTCCTTTGCTTTTTAATTAATATTCTATCTAGTAGTAAAACAATCAAGCCATTGTCTTTCATCTCCTTACTCACTTCACATAACTCAAGCAACCTCAATTCTTATGCCTGTTATCTCAAAAGGCATTATTTCACCTTACTTTTTAAAGAAAAACAGTATGAGACTACATATCATAGCTTTCTTAGCCAAACATCCATTGATGAACATTTATATTGATTCTTTATTTTGCTACTATGCATGATGCTTCTATAAATACATACATTGGAAGTTTTATTTTCATATTCTCTGGATAAATATCTAGGAGAGTAATATTTAGTCATATAGTACTTCCCTTTTAGAATAAACTACATTTTATATCAAGAAAGTAAAGGTACCAGCTCCAAAAGAGAACACTAATTTCATTCCCATTACCTCTTTTTAAGAATCTACTACTAATAAAATCGGGCCCGGAGAGATAGCACAGCGGCATTTGCCTTGCAAGCAGCCGATCCAGGACCAAAGGTGGTTGGTTCGAATCCCGGTGTCCCATATGGTCCCCCGTGCCTGCCAGGAACTATTTCTGAGCAGACAGCCAGGAGTAACCCCTGAGGCACCGCCGGGTGTGGCCCAAAAAAAAAAAAAAAAAAAGAATCTACTACTAATAAAATCAACACACATATTCTGAAGTTCCTATTAGAACATAACTTAATAATGAGCTTTATAGCATAATTGGCAGTACAGAACTTTCTTGGATGAATTCTTGTACATGTCAAGAGAAATAAGAATAGTTAATTGCAAACAATTATATAGTCTGTTTAAATAATGTGTTTTTCATCTTGGTAAAGTTATAATTGTGACTTTAAGAAGCTCCCAACTACAAAGCAGAGCCCTGTTGACATAGTGAAATCCATCAGTTCTTTGTGTTGAGGTCCTACATCCCAAAACCTCTTTCCAACTCTACCAGACTAAACAGGGGTCAACTGGCTACTCCAATCCTTAAATATGGCATTTCTTTGTTGATTGGCTCAAGGTTGTCCCCTACTTGCCACACCTTCCTTAAGTGCAGTCAGTTTTCACTCAAATTCTCTGTTCCCCCACTATCAGAGTAGACTCCACAATGGTTGTATCATTATATCAGTTTCTAAACCTTCCAATCCTACTTTTTCACACAAATATTTCCTCAATAAAATGTCTGACATCTCTTTTCTGGAGAATGCAGACTGCCATGGTAAACAAAAATTACTCAGAAACTTTGGCACCCATCATCATATCTCTTCATTATAACTATCGAATAAAATCACACAACAGGGTAATTGTTGGCCTGTGTTTGGCTGAAAAAATGTTAAGTGACTTGGCCAACAACAGTTACCTCACTTATTTCAATAGGTGCTCAGTTTTGATGTCTTCCAAACTCAGTAGTCTAGAAAATGAACCTTCAGTTTTATTTCCCTTTTCCTCTATCCATCCCTTTTGTTGTTATTGTTGTTAAATTGACCAGTGGTCACACACACTTAGTGGCACTGCTTCATGTGGGTGGCACACTTTGTTACGAACTGAAAATTCCAGTGCTGCTGGCATCACATGCTCTGAAGACAGTGCCAAATTCTGAATTTACAGCCTCATGCCTGGAAAGCAGGAGTGTCTATCACTGATAGACTCCAGCCCCCCTGATTTCCCCTGGAGTATTCCTATTATGAACATTATGAACATTCTTATTATTATGAACATTAAACAGGCATTGTGTGATATATTACGTGTATTCCTTTTATTTGTTTCATCCTCACAACTCAAAAGAGTAAATATGACCCTTTTTCATATGTGAGGAGGAAACAGCTTCAAGAAACTAAGCAAGCTGTCAAAAGTCAATGACCTCCTATATAGAGAAATCAGAGGCCATCCCATTTCCTAAATCTATTGCTATTAGCTAGCACTGACATAGTAACTCAAATTTGTGGAATTGTTCACTTAGTACTTTAATATGAATGAAAAAGTGGAATGGGTCACTACCAGAATCTCATGCTAGAAAACTCAAGAGTTTGGAGAAGGAATAGGGGATCACAGAAGCCAACAAAGTATAGTCAAGATAAAGATGGCTACCCTTTTCCTAATAGCTCAATCTCAGGCTTCACAAGAGTTGATCATGGCCATCATATTCCAAACCATGGGGGAAGCAAAGTTTTTCATTTAAGATATTTCAAGCAAATACGTTCCCACATAATTCTCATAAAATTATTAGATAAAATTCAGTTCCCATGACCTTACAGTCAAGTTCTGTGGAGTATTAGTTACTCAAGATTCTCCATGACATGATTCTAGCCTCTATTGCAGGCTTTATCTCTGTGTGTTCTGCTTTACTTGATACTTAAATATGGCAACCTTATACCACACTGCAACATTTTGTTCAGGCAATTTGCGGTTTAGTTCAATCTTTCTCTAGTTAATCCTTGATCATACCTAAACAGTGATTTCAAACACCATTCTACTTCAGGATATATTGCTCAATATCTAGACAGAAAGCATATCCACATTAGAACACTCAGAGGTACTCCTGTGCTCTCCTATCCTAACCCCAGTCAAATATCACCTCAACATTTCATAGTGAGATTTTCCACAAAAGAGAAAGAAATAATTTTCTCCCTAAAATATTATCAATACCACATCACATAATCATAAATGCTTGAAGAATTATCCTAGGGAAGGTAAGAGAAGGTTCAGGACTCCATGTTCTGGTCTGCATGTCTAAGTAATCTCATATTATTTCATCCTACCCCAATCTCTCTTTACTCTTGTTTATTACCATACCAGTCTCTTCATGGTATACAGCAATGCCATACTCATTGCCATGCCAAACACTTCAATGCTTTAAAACTTATTTTGTCAGTTCTTTATAGAGCTATTGTCTTTTATTACCTTTCTGTTTAATATTACCCTCTTAGAGGTGTCTCCCAGAGCCATCATTACCCACTGTTTTTAATTGTTTTTCTTCACTGAAACCTCAGAATTTTATAAGAAAAACATTTGTTTGTTTGTTTAAATCTTGAATTGAGAGTAAGTATCCAAGCTCATTAAATTGTTTCCTTCCAAAGTGCTTAGTACATCAATCATCCTCAAATTTACTGAATAAATAGATGAGCAAGCAAAGTTCATGAAGGACATTAAAAGAGAGGGAATTACAAAATAGAAGATTATTTATAGAAATTAACTCTTGCTATTAGCTTCCATAATGAATTGCATTGAGGGAAACTTAAGTGCTTTATAACTATTAATTTATGCTCTATTCACAGGAAGAACACATTATCTTTACTAACAAAGAAAGTAAAGCCAAGTGAACTAATTTTTCCAAAAGCAATATAATGAGTTAAATAGGGAGTCCTGTATTAACTCTGAAAAACTTTATACTCTGCCTTAGTCCCACAGGATTTGAGATGGTTTTGAAAGACACAGACAGTTATACAATTTAGAGAGTCCACAAAAACAAAACAAGCCAGTTGCTCAGGAGAAGCACGACTATTCCTGGTATAAAGTCTGAAAGAAACTTTTCCCTTGGGTCCTCACAAAGGGTAGCAAACCACATCCTCAATCTCATCCTCCAGGACATGCAGCAGAGGCCTCTCTTGGTTGTTTGCTAGCACTCCTCAGTGTGGGCTGATGGACCTGAGCCAAAGCTCAGATCCATGAAGCTATTCTCCAAGGAGTCAAATCAAGGCATCCAGGTGTGCAATTTCTCTGATGGTCTGTCCTAATCCAAAAAGGACATCTGGAAATTCTGGAAGAATCATTTACTAATACACCCTTCATATGCTGGACTTCTCAAATTTTTTCTCACACTAAAACCTCCAGATAATAGTGAATTAAAAGCGACAAGAGTCCAGAACATAGTCAATACTGTTGAACTAGATAGTTCTGGATGATTTATTGGTACAGTTGACCTGAGGAGAGAGCAAATCAGCTAGCTAGAGTGTTGGTTGAGCTGCTGTAGCAAAGAGAACCTAGATAAGAGTAACCTTCAGCCTTTAGATAAAACCAAAGTTTATTTCTCTTTCCTGTAATGTCCAGGTGTAAAAGGATCATCCAGAGCAGGTGGTCATCTCTAATTTACAAGAGATTCTAAGGATCCAGGCTGGTAACAGGTTTGGCTGTTCTCATCACCAATTCTTCTGAGTGCCAAGAAACTATTCCAATTGTCACCATTTTTGCACCAAAAGTATTAATAGACTGAAGTAAATAGTTTCTATATAAAACTGTAATCTAAAGGCTGCACATATCAATTTTGTGTACATTGTACTGACAAAAATTTGGTAACATGAATATACTTAGGTGCATGGAAATTTTAAAAATGGAGTCTAGACTTGAGTAGTCCCATATATATCTAAAACTAAAGATAATTATATTCCTTTCAGGAAGAATAAGAGGTGTATAAGAGAAGCAATAATAATTTGCCACAAAACTATTATGCTGAGTGAAATAAGTCAGGGGCAAAGAGACATGGAATAGTCTCGCTCATCTGTGGAATTTAAAAAAATAAAAGACAGTATTGTAATAATATCCAGAGACAATAGAGATGAGGGCTGGAAGGATTGGCCCACAATATGAAGTTTACCACAAAGAGTGGTGAGTTCAGTTAGAGAAATAACTACATTGATAACTATCGTGACAATGGTAGTGAGTGAGAGAAATAGAATGCCTACAGGCAGGGGGTGGAGGAGGAGAAAAATAAGGGGCATTGGTGTGGCGAACGTTGCACTGGTGAAGGGGGTGTTCTTTTTATAACTAAAACATAACTACAAACATGTTTATAATCATAGGTATTATTTTTTTAAAATGATTTGCCACAGTGCTGGCGATATAGTTTAAAGCGTGGAGTGTATAAAAAGCCCCACTTCAAATCCCAGGCACTTCACTACCCCTCAACTACTACTGGGTTGTCCCTATGGCTCCAAATAACACCAAACCCCAAGTACCACAGCACCAACCTTGAACTGTCAGGTCCACACCACTGATTCCAGCATCATCAGGAGTCACCCCAGAAGCTCCCCTCAAGCACCACTGGGTGTGGTGCCTATTTAAAACAAAATTTGCCACAGAGGATTGACATCTATTTAAATTAATTATCCCCACTTGAAAGCCAACTATTAGCTAGAGAGAAATAAGAGACCTAGAACAGATTCAGCTCATCTATGTTCAGGTTCTTTTCTGTGAAAAGCAATGATGGATCAAGTTGCCAAAGTTCTATGTCACTTTATCCAGGAAAAAACTTTAACTTATTGTTTCTAAATGACACCTATGACTATAAAAGAATTAACAGAGCCTCAACGTACATGACATCATACATTCAGAAAGGCATTTTCTTGTGCACCTTCCAAGATAAACTATTTGCAAACTCTGAGTGAGGAAAAGTGAAAAAAGTGACAACTCTTCATTCTAAGTAAGTTAGATGCCGAAGACCTTTTACCAAAATTCAGGAAATTGGTTTTAAATATCTTCTGAAAGCCATGGTTTTTCTGCTAAAGTCTATTATGTTTATTATTATACTATTAGTACTATGAGATTTTAAAAATATTTTTATCAAGTTAGCATACTGTAAGGCAGAACACATTCATTTTGTCAAAATGGGATATTGTTTTATTATTATGCATTTTAATGTGTTTACAAGGCACATCCATTACACTGCCAGAAACCATCTCCTCACTCTGCTGACTTCCAAGTTAGTATTAACACTGGAGTCTGTATGAGCATTCGTCTATGTGAGATAAGGATTTTTCTCCCATGAGCAAATCTGGTGATGAAGTCTAAAGAAGAAAATCAGTAAATGCAAAGACTCGGGTTTTTTTTTTTTGCTTCATTTTTCCACAAGAAAATAAGTAATATAACAATAACCCAGTATTGTTTATCTTTGGTCAGGCTGGAGAGATGATTCAAAGGACTGAACAAATGGGCCGGAAAGATTGGGCAGTGGGTAGGGCATTTTCCTTGCAAACAGCAGAACCAGGTTAATTCCCTAGCATGCCATAGGATACCCTGAGTACTGCCAGGAGTAATTCCTGGGTACAGAGTCAGGAGAAACTCTTGAGCACTGCTGGGTATACCCCCAAAACAAAATTAAAGGACTGATCACAGATATTTAACATACAGGAGACCCAGGCTGAATCACCAGCACCAAATGGCCCTTCAAGTACTGCTGAGCATTGTCTGGTGTGATCCAAAAGCAAGATTAAATAAAGGTGATCTCCTTGAGTAATAAAGTTGAATCAAGAATTTCACGTTTGCACTTTTTTCAGAAGCAAATAATTGTTTTGTCTAGACAACAGGTTGGTTGATGTTTAGGTATTTAGGTTTATAGTTTGGAAAAGGAAATTGCTCTATTAAATTTGTGGAGGTTTATACATATAAGTAGGCATGATTCTAAATACATCCATAGGCTGCATAGCAATATTTTTTCAATAAAAAATACAGTAGAGGTCCCAAATTTTCTATGACTCAATAATCCCAAAACAATGACAGTCATATAATTTTAAGCTGGCAATGACCACATACATATCTTAGAGCATTCATGCAATGATGAAATTACCTGATGAGCTATTTTCTTTTATTTGAGGCCACACCCGGTGACGTTCAGAGGTTACTCCTGGCTATACGCTCAGAAATTGCTCCTGGCTTGGGGGACCGTATGGGACTCTGGAGGATGGAACCAAGGTTCATCCTGGGTCCGCCTCATGCAAGGCAAACACCCTACCACTGTGCCATAACTCCAGCCACTGATGAGCTATTTTTCAAAGCAAATACCCATGATTAAATTGTTGTATAACCTCATTACAAAAATATCAAATCTTAGGTAATTTGCCTTATACATCAGTGTTGAAAACCTTTTAAACTTTGGCTTCTCAAATAAGAAGTTTTCATATGTATCTATGTATTTATGTGTAAATATGATGCACTCAACAAACTAGGTCTTATTCAGACATAATTTAGTAAAAATAAAAGGTAAGTGGGTCAGAAAGATAATAGAGGGTAGGCACTTGCCTTGTACAGGACTGATCTGAGTTCAATTCCTTGCATTATGGTACCCTGAGAACCATCCAGGAGTGATTCCTGAGTGCAAAGCCAGGAGTAACCCCTGAGCACTACCGGATGTGGCCCCAAAACAAAACAAATATATAAATAAATAAAGGAATAGAAAAAAGGGGGAAGTAATACCTTTTAAATACCTCATGTGACATGGGAAAATTGGCAATATTGTATAGATTCCTTGTTTTGGCATTCGTGTTTCAGAAAAACCAGTGACATAAGCACTAGCATCACCATTTTAGAGATTATAAAAACTAAGTCACAGAAATTGAAATAGTCTGCCTATAGCTTATACACAGAAGAGATGGAATTAAACATTCCATAGAGCGCATAATGTATGTTCTTTCAAAACAACCACACTGACCTAGGATCCAGTTAATTCCTCACTTACTCTTGGCTCTATAATATTGATAATAAAAGGGTTAGGGTCTACATACCTCAGATAGTGGTACATAAAGGGGTTTCAATTCTACCAGAATTCCCCGCTTAGACTCCTTAAGATTAAAGACTATCTTGGATGTTGACATAAATGTCACCTAACTAGTGATTTTTACTTTTACCATCATCCAAAATGTGTTGGTCAATAAATAAACAAGAATAGGCACATTTTTGTAATAAGGCTAGTGTATTATCTCTAGAGAATATGCAATGTCTCGCTCTAATTGCTTGGATCTCAGCTTTTATCTCCTCAATACACAAAGCCAGTTTTCAATATATTTAATGAAATTCAACAACCATTTCTAGTTTTATCATTAGGCACTCATTACCAAGCATTTACTACATTTCTAATGTTGTTCTACATATTTTTATGGATTATCCCATTTAATCTACTATAATTTTATGAAGGAAGTACTTATATCATTAATGAGAAAGTTAAGATTTAGAATGATTTAACAACTTAGGGGGTATGGCCCAAAGCTAAACAACTTCAATGACCAGTGATGGACCTCAAAAGTGTGACATCTAAAAGGATAAAGTAATGCCTATTGTTTAAGAAAAAAAACTATTTTCAGTGACTATCATAAAACAATCATTATTTTCTTTAGCTTTTATTTTAAAAGAACACAAAAGAATAAATTTCAATTCTACAAACATAGTTTCTATAAATCTAAACCACAGAGTCACCAACACTATTAGCAGTAGACCCAAACTACCATAATCAAACTTAAAAATGTGCCTGCCAAGCAAACAACTTGGTGCATGGAAGGAATCTGGGAATATTGAAATAAATTGAAACAAATTTCAATTCTACATATTCATGTCCATTAGAAAACTTTCACTCACTAAACAAAAATATTACACCTCATAAAGCATATAAAACATTCATTTTAATCACATAAAACCCCTAGATGAAAATACAGACTAACAGAATGATAACTTAACTATTCCTCTTATTCTTCATAATAACTGGGCTATTGTTTGTTATTTTTATGTTTGCTATTTGTTATATTTCTTTCATTAAATATTATATTCAAAGAGAATAGTTGGCTCTAGATATTGGAAGCACAATGTGCCTAAAAACAAATAATGCAAAATCTAAACTATCAGGAATTTGCTCTCAAAACCAACTTGTACATCTGATACTATTGTAAATAGCAACAATTTATAACTAGAATTTTCATATAGAAAACAAAATTTACTAAAAAATAAGAAATTTAAATATACTACTGTGAAGCTTATAATCTTATTGTTATGTACTCTACTAACTGCAAACTTATAACAAAACATTATTAAGATGAAATCATCATTAATAACATGGACAATAATTGCAAATATATGTAATAATAAACTGTAATTCAGGGGTTGGAGGAAATTGCTCAGCAGATGGCCATGGACTGTATGATTTGTGGGTACCAAGTTCCCAATTTTTAGCCCAGAACACAATCAGCTCCATATCATCTCAACCTAGCAGAGAATTGCATAGTTTTATTGACTGAATAGCAGTAGGAGTGACTCCAGGATGTCCTGACTACTACTTGGGAGGCCCAATTAAGTAATTAAAGCAAGCCAACTTTCATTTCATTATGTGTCTAGGTTCCCTATTTAAAAAATACTTCATTTTTTCTAATATATTTTAGGCATCCTGATTTACAACGTTGCTCAAAAAACTTTCAAGCATACAAAATCAATTCCATCATGTTAATGTTCCTCCATCAATGTGTCTCGGTTCCCTCCCAATACTAAGCCTGTCTCTTCTCTTAAGTCATTGTCAAACATCACACTGAATGTCCCTGTCACATTTGGCTCATTTTGTGTTATTGAAGAACTTTTCTCATTTTCCTTTAAATATGTGAAAATCTCCACCAAAAAAAAGGAAGGTCAACATAGCTCCCTGTAAAGAAATGTGCTTTGAGAAGGAAAACTGATTTATGGATCAAAGTTACCTTGAAGTCTTACCTGTTTAGTAAATCTCCCTGTCTGGTTGTTATGTTTTTTCTTTTGTTTTGTTTTTTTATTTTTTTATGTGTCTATGTCTGTAACCACCACCTGAAAAGCTGCTTTATCACAATCACTAAAGTGACAAATCATAGAGCCAGAGAGAGAGAGCACAGTAGTTAGGGTGTTTACCCTGAATACAACCAACCTAAGTTTAATCCCTGGCATTAAGCAGTCCCCCAGGAATTACTCCTGAGTGCAAAGCCAGGAGTAACCCAGCCCCAACGGCAGAAATAGATAAATAGTAAAATGACAAAATATATTCTTCCTATCTTTGTTAGTGTTCTGCTGTTCTGTTAAAGACGTAAATCAGAATTGTCTGGAAGAACTGAAAAACGAGTCACTATTTAGTGAGAAGCAAAATCATTCTTTTTAATGCCCTTTTCCAAAGGCTGAGTACTGAGAATCTCTGGAAACAAGAGTTTCAAATAAAATAGTCAATGAAACATAAAATGGAGCTGAGTTGAGAAGATTAAGAATCAGAAGAGGTATAGAATCTTTTTGGGTAGAAAATTCTTCCTTAGACTATTGTTGGGAACATATATAAGCATAAATTCCTCATATTTATGTGGTCTTAATAAATACATATCTCATGAGTGAATAATATAGTAAAATAAATATTATTCAGACTGAGTCAGAATATTTTGTCATCGGGATCTCTTTCTCCTAAAATGATTCACGTAAATTGCAGCCAAATTATAATATTTGTCCTTAGGGAAATTTAATCTGCTTACAATTCTTTACTAATCTTCATTAATCCCTACAGTAAATTCAGAGAGATAATAGATCATTAACTTCCCTATTTTGGAAATGACGATATTGAGACATGGTGACAGGGGGAGTGATTCCCTTAACTGCCCCCGGGTCGGTGACAAGAAAGGTATGGGAGAGTCTGAGACTTGTCAATAGTTGGAAAGAGAGCTCCAAGAAGAGTCATGAAATTGTAGGGGTGGAGATCTCAGGGTTCTTGGGCACCTCAAAGAGCATCGCTTGCTTTTCTTATTTTATTTTATTATTTTATTTGGTTTGGGGGCCATACCTGGAGATGCTCAAAAGTTTCTCCTGGCTCTGCACACAGGAATCACTCCTGGTATACTCCGGGAAACAAACGAGAAACTGGTAATCAACCCCAGGATGGCAGCAGGCAAGGCAAATACCCTCCCCACTGTATTATCATTTCAGCCCCTCTCTTACTTCCCTTACCCCAGCCTCAGCCAGTGCTACATTCCCAGAAGTGTCCCATCTCCATTGGCACTGCCACCAAGCACATAGAGCACTCAGCTCCCTCAGAATTTTTTTTTTTTTTTTTTTGGTTTTTGGGCCACACCCGGTGACGCTCAGGGGTTACTACTGGCTATGTGCTCAGAAATCGCTCCTGGCTTGGGAGACCTTATGGGATGCCAAGGATCCAACCCAGATCCATCCTGGGTCAGCCGCATGCAAGGCAAATGCCCTACCGTTGTGCCATTGCTCTGACCCCTCCTTCAGATTTTCTTTGGGACCACATTGACTAGTCAAAAGTTCTTCCTCCTATTGAGTTAAACTCTGTCACTTGGTATCTCCTAATTCATCATTCTGAGGCTGAAACAAACAAGTCTCATGAACTCTTCTGCCTAACAAATTTTTGAAACTGGTAAAACAACCAGCATTTCACAGTCAGATGACCCAGTTCTTTCCACCAGCCCTCGTGACATAAGCACAAGCCCCCACACAATTGCCTTATAATCACTTGCCCTTGGAGAAGAGCTTTGCTGTCAAATTGCTTATCGCCTATAAAACCAATTTTGCGAACTTGTTCATCAGAAAATTTGTTTTCGATGTTTCCAACCATATCAACTTCTAATTTGGAGCAGCCCAAATAATTTTGTGGCTCAAGTTCCACTGGGTTAGACAACAGCCTGTTGAGAATAACAAGAAGGGAGGCTTTATAGCAGTATAGGGCTAAGCTTTATGAAACTCACCATGAAAGTGGTGAGTACAGTTAGAGAAATAACTACTCTGAGTACTATCATAACAATGTCAGTGAGTGAGGGATGTAGAAAGCCTGTCTCGAATACAGGAGGTGGGGGACAAAAGAGATGAGAGCATTGGTGATGGGAAGGTTGCACGGGTGAAGGGGTGTGTTCTTGTTATGACGGAAACCCAACTACAATTATGTTTGTAATCATGGTGCTTATATAAAGAATTCCGTTTTAAAAAATAATAATAATGATGGGCAGGAGAGATAGCATGGCGGTAACACGTTTGCCTTGCATGCAGAAGGATGGTGGTTTGAATCCCGGCATCCCATATGTTCCTTTGCCTGCCAGGAGCCATTTCTGAGCGTAGAGCCAGGAATAACCCCTGAGGGCTGCCAGGTGTGACCAAAAAAAAAATTATACTGATGATAAAGGAAATAAAAGGTAATAATATCCAGAGATAATAGAGATGAGATCCAGGAGGACTGGCCCATGATATGAAAGTTGCCACAAGAGCAGTGAGTATAAGTAGAACACTAACTACACTGAAAACTACCATGACAATGATAGTGTGAGAGAGAAGCAAAATGCCTGCCCTAGAGAAAGGCATTGGGTGGCGGTAGGGGAGGAAAATGGGAGACATTCGTGGTGAGAAAATCGCATAGATAAAGGGTAATATACATTCTATAAATGAAACCTAACTATGAACAATTTTTGTAACCATGGTACTTAAAGAAATTTTTTAAAAAAATAATTTTATGGGGCCGGAGAGATAGCATGGAGGTAAGGTGTTTACCTTTCATGCAGAAGGTCATCGGTTCGAATCCCGGCGTCCCATATGGTCCCCATGCCTGCCAGGAGCAATTTCTGAGCACGGAGCCAGGAAAAATCCCTGAGCACTGCCGGGTGTGACCAAAACAAAACAAAAAAAAAAAAATAATTTTATCAGTTGAAATAGACCAAAAACTCCTATTTTATTTTTCTGTTTTGCCTTCCAACTTCTGACAGGCAATAAATAAATCTAAACTTTTATAATCATGATATAAGTATAATTTTGGATACAATACATTAAACCTAAATATTATTCCTCTTGCTTTAAGTTCTTTCCTGTTTAATAATGAATATAGCACAGACATCTGAATAGAAAAGTAATAATTCAAAAAAACTGAAAAAGAAAAGTAATAATCCACTAACTCATTCTTTGTTATAAGGCTATTTAAGGGATTTCCAAACTGATCTTATATAAACATTAGTGCCACAAATTTAACGCTTTTTCATTCTTTAGACAAAGCATAATTATCCTTATTTTAAAAATTCTAGGTCAAAGTAATAAGCATTTTTATGACACAAAAATATTCTGACAATGAGAACTATTCTTTAAAATGGACGGTAAGGCCTTTGAAGAAAATATATCCTTTGCTGGAGGTTTGGTATGTGCTCTCTTCACTGACAGTTTCAATTCTCACTAGAGCTACAAGGAAGGTCTTGCTTTATCCTGGTAGTAGAAATGAAGAAAAAAGAGGTTCACAAATATTACTTAATGTGCCTGGGGTCCTTTAGCTAGAAACTCTAAAGCACAATATTATCAATTTAAAGGCTGAGGATTTGAAACCAAATCTCTCTGGCTCTAAAACCCACATTCTTAAAACCCAGTTTGTTGATCTTTGAAACGAGGGAGATAACTAGATATACTGAGGAGAGGCAGGAATCTGGGGGTAAACAGCCATACTCAAGGCTACTCCTGGCTTGACTGTTTACAAAAAAAAGAACCTTAACTACTATACTATCTCTCCCATCCATAAATGTTCTCTTAAGGCTGTCCCAGTTGAAGCAGTTAGAAAGTTTTGATAGCCTCAGACTACGATAAGCCTTTCAATATATTGCAATAACTTTCTATTTGCAGAAATATCCCTCATGAACTCTATGAGCTATTTTAAGTATTTAAGTACTGTTTAAGTATTTTTAAAGTACTATTTTAAGTACTTTTTTGTGTCAAAGTTCTTGATGGCAGGGATTTTTCTATCTGAGCTATCTTAGCAAAGGCAGCTCCAGGTATAACCTTAGATCAGTAAACTCTGCAATGATTTCTTTTTTTTTTTTTTTTTGATAGAATTTCAGATGCTATTTTTTCTCTCCCCACAAAGAAGTATTTTTTAATTCTCTCATACAAACTTTCTCATTGAGCTACATTCTCTGTTCACCTAATCCCTGTATTTTAAATTGAATCCAATGAATATAATGTGTTTACTGTTCAGAAAATAAAACAAAAATATTATTAATTTCCCTCTTTAAAATTTAAAGTTTCCACATTCTTGTTTAGTGGATCACAATTAGTTATAATTTTTTTTTTTGGTTTTTGGGTCACACCTGGCAGCACTCAGGGGTTACTCCTGGCTCTATGTTTAGAAATTGCTCCTGGCAGGATCAGGGGATCATATAGGATGCCGGGATTCGAACTACCAACCTTCTGCATGCGAGGCAAATGCTCTACCTCCATGCTGTCTCTCCATGCTATCTTTTAACTTTACAAGAATCTCATCTTTTGACTACTATATAATAATCCTATAATTTTCCTTAGTCACAACTAATTTTCCTGAAAAAGTACTTGATTTTTTTAATGCCAGGATCAAACCCAAGTCTCATGAATGCAAGATAAGAGCTTTACCACTGACTTGCAATCCAGGCTAGTACCTAATTTTTAAAAACTTACAGTAATATATTCTTATCAGAAACATACTTTTGGTTTGCTTTTTTTGTATTAAAGTTTCCCTAATATCAAATGTGTTTCCCCTACACATCTGTATGTACTGCCTAAGATTGCACTTGAATCATATGGGGAAATAATGTGTAAGGCATGAGATTAGTTTAGCTCAGTGAATTTACAATTTTGGATAAAATAATTGGAGAAATCGATTTTCTATACATTGGTTGTAGTTAGGCATTCATAAGTAGTCAGTGACCTAACACAATCCATATATTTTCCACCTTGATGCTTTCTGCACATTATTCTCTAAGTAACAATAACCCCGTGCTATTTACCACCATCCTGATCTATTTTCCTGGGGGAGCTGACTCTCACCAGATATATAAAAGAATGATTGGAATGACATTCAGTCCAGCAAGTGAGAGACGGTGACAAGGATAAGGATTTTAAATGTCACAGGGTTCAATAAACACTGGTTAAAAGCAAATAGTAAGTAGCTCCATGTCTATAGATTCCTTTAGTTCCTTTCCAGCTGAAGGTTCTCTGGACCTTGTTAGTGGCATTTTAAACTACAATGAGTAGTACCATCTTTTTAGTTACTCTGCATGTAGTAAACAAGACTTGAACCTCGTATTGGGTAACTGAGACGCAGGGAAGAAATGGAAAAAGCCAGAGCAGAAAAAGAGACAAGAGGCCTGAGAGCAAACCTTCCCATACCCTCTATCAGCTTGCATTTCTCTGCCTGCTTTTCTTTCACACAGATTGAAAGGTGAGAAGAGTAGAGAATGTAGTGAGGAGAGAGTGAAATAAAAGTGGCAGTATATTTGCTTAATCCAAACACAAATCAGGTATGCGGTATCTTTGCATAACTCTAACTAATCAACACATACCAATCAGATTACATCTGAGATTTTGCAAAATAAAACAATAGAGACAGTCCCTACCCTCAAGGGGCTTCTGGTCTGAATTCCACTAAAACAATGCAAAAAGTAAGCTGGAAAGGCAAGTCTGGCCAGGTAAGCAAGAAGAGGTGTCCAAGACCAGAGAACAGTCACATTCAGGAGCTCAGGGTCTGCTCTGGCAAGAAATCTTTGGATATCTCCCAATTTATATCTAAATTCTACCTCACTCTCATTTGCAAAGGGACTAGCAGTAACCACTGCGCAAATTTAGGGTGATGAAAATTAGGTAGAACAAGTATGAAGAAATATCAACTCCAAGTTAAGATAAAAGTTGAGGCTCTAAATAAAATTAAAATGCACAATTTTGAAGCACCATCCCATGATAACATCATGTCCAATCTGTGGATTGATCACCATAGCACTTTGTCAACTATATGAATATTTGAATATTCCCTAAGCATCAACCTGCCTGTCACTTACATAGATGTAAGTTAACTTTAATTCTCCCAAAGCCCTGCCAGGAAACTACTATTGTACTCAATTTACAAATAGAAAAAAAGGCACTGATAAAGAAAATAGATTTAAGAATTCATTTTGTTCATCTAGTCACCTTTCCATAATATTCATGGTCTATTTTCAGCATATTTTTTACCAGAATATTGAGACCAAAAACCACTCCTACATAGTATTCACTTCATCTTATCCCATGCCTATCAGATTGCCAAAATTGCCAAGATTACCCCAAGTGCCATAGACACTAGGTAATGAGAGAAAAGAAAATTTCTATTTTTGTAGATTCTAGCTTATGTTAGCAGAAGAGATAGGTGACAAATAAGAACATTCATCAACATGATACTAAAGCATAATGATAGATAATATAAACTTTTAAATGAACATTTTAATGATTACTAAGTAAACTAAAAGTCTTCTCTGTAAAAAGTTTGTTCATTGCTCTAGAAAATATAAAATAAAGTCTATATTAGGTTCATGTTCATCTTAGTCTTCTTCCAAAAATCAAATAATTCTGGGACCAAGATAAATGTTTCCTATTATCAAAACATATTTGTCAGTCAAGAGGGATTAGATGTATTGATCTTCTGCAATTTTTATTTTGACAAGCCTGTTCTGATATCCAGTTTTTGTACCTCCTGTCTATAGTCTGGGATATGAAATAAAATGGAAATAGCTCTGAAAATTTTCCAGACTGCAAACTCCATAAATTCACTATAATTAAAATAAAAGAAATCCAGAAATATAGTACAGGAGGAAAGGTGCTTACCTTCCATGAAGCTCATCCCAGTTCTATCCCTGTCACTACATATTATCTCCTAAGCACTAAGAAAAGTGAATCCTGAAAACAGGTTCAAGAATCACCCCTTGGTATGCCAGGTGCCCAAAAAGAAAAGAGAAGAAGAGAGGAAAGGAAGAGAAGGGAGAGAAGAGGAAGGAAAGGAAAGGCTAGAAGAGAAAGTCAAAGAGCAGAAAAAGTCAGAGGATAGGAGAAGAAGAAAGCAGAGGGGTGAAAATAGGACAGAGGTGAGAAAGGAAAGGAAGAGGAGAGCAGATTCACCCATGGGACCCCCAAATTTTCAGAACGCAACTTGGAATCTTCCCCAAGAAGAATCTTCCCAAAAGAAGAACATCTTTTAAAAGTAACCTGCAAAATATATAACAACTCTTAACCAAACCTTCTCAGTTTATTACTACAAAAATAATTGATTTGGTTAATTAATTATACTGTAAATCAGAATTACTACAATCTTTTGATTTTCTAATGATCAGGATAAATTGTAAAACATCAAGCAAAGGGGCCAAAGCAATGGCAAAAGCAGTAAGGCGTCTGCTTTGCCCGCGCTAGCCTAGGACAGGCCGTGGTTCGATCTCCAGCGTCCCATATGGTCCCCCAAGCCAGGAGCAATTTCTGAGTGCATAGCCAGGAGTAACCCCTGAGTGTCACCAGATGTGGCCCAAAAACAAAAACAAAACAAGCAACAAAAGAAAAACCATCATGCAAAGCTCCTGGGCCATGACATATGTGCAAATCTTCCTGGTGTGTGGATGGTAGAGTGCTTAGTACCTTGAACAAGAATAAATCATCTTCCTCATTTTGAAAAGCATTCTCATTAAATAATCCTAGTAGACCATTTTCTTTTTTGTTTGTTTGTTTTGTTTTGTTTTGTTTTCGGCCACACCCGTTTGATGCTCAGGGGTTACTCCTGGCTAAGCGCTCAGAAATTGTCCCTGGCTTGGGGGGGACCATATGGGACTCCTGGGGATCGAACCACGGTCCTTCCTTGGCTAGCATGTGCAAGGCTTACCTTACCTCTAGCGCCACCTCACCGGCCCCAGTAGACCACTTTCTATTCCCTAAGTGAAATAGCAAACCACAGTATTATTAACAGCTTAGTATCTAGAATGAAACATATCTCTGCTACTTCCTGGGTGAGTCTTCTTCCTCAAACTACTTGTTCTTTTTGAGACTGTTTCCTCATCTGTGAAATGGGGATAATAATACCTATTCAGCAGCATTTCTGTGAGGATTAGCATAAAATGCAGTTGACACATTATCAAGAATCAAACCTCATAGAGCTGGTTATGATTATGACTAGGGAACCCATGCTACAAAAAGAATAAACTTTGTATAGGCTGGAGCAATAGCAACAGGGAGGGCATTTGCCTTGCACATGCCCCCTCCCCAAGTTCAATTTCCAGCATCCCAAATGTTCCCCAGAACCTGCCAGGAGTAATTTCTAAGTGCAGAGCCAGGAGTAACTCCTTAGTGCTGCCAGATGTGTCCCAAAAACATAAACAAAAAGAATTAATTTTGTGCTAATTTAGGGACTTTAACATCTTTATTTATTATTTATTTACTTATTTATTATTTAGGGACTTTAACATTTTTATTATTTTTCAGTTTTAAAAATCGAGTTGTTGGGGCCAGGTCAATAGTACAGCAGGTAGGGCACTTTTCTTGCAGGTAGCAGGCCCAGGCTCCATTCCCAGTACCCTGTATAGTCCCACTAGCCCCACCAGAAGAGATACCTCTAAGCACCTTCAGGATTGCCCCCCCCTCAAGAAAAGAATACATTAATTGTTTTATATCTTCTGATATTAGAACACTAGCAGAAAAAAGTCCATTGTCTGAACCCTTTTATACGTCTCTATTACCCAACTTAAGTACTAAGAGAATCATCTAAAGCACTGAACAAAATATTGTATTTATCTACTTATTTATTCATTTCCCATCTCATACAATGTATGTATATATATATATATATATATCATTCAATAAATATATTCGGATGCTAGAAACGTGCCAGGAACTATTGAACAACTGTACTCACTTCCTGGGAGAAAAGGCAAATAACTTAGTCATTGATTCCAGTATTTTGTAATGAGAGTAATAACAAAGATAAGAGTTTACTCTTTGGCTGGATTTCTAATTTATTTATTCAGGTTTATTTAAACAGAAAGGGAATTTACTGAGGGAGGGAGTAGACTCCTGACAGGACTTGGAGAAGCAAATGCAAAATTAGACAGGAACTAAGACAAGCCACAAGAAAAGAGCACTATCCAAATTTTACCAGAGGGAAGATCTGGTGAAGACACCATGGTTGGCTCTCTTAATTTGCCTGCTCTAAAAACCAGGCTGCCAAGTTCAACAAAATAGTTTGCCAATTTAACTTGGAGAGATAAGAGAGTTGGACCCAACTTTTGGACCCAATAGCAAGGGAAAGCCAGATCTGGCTTCTCAGCTTTGCTGAATACATGCAATCCTTCCACAGCCCACCCTGAGGGAATCCTCCAGATAGAAGGATGTCTTTCTGATGCCAGGCAGCCGAACAGTTACTAGATCTTGTCATGTGCCAGTGATTGTGCTAAGCAACAGGCACACAATATCTCATGTAATCCTCATAGCAATCCAATAAGAAGGCATATCACTAGCAAACTTCATTATTATACTGAAAGTTGATATAAGGAAGAAACTTGCAAGGATCATAAGGCTAGAAACAAGGTACTGACTCAAATCTTATTTGTGGCAAATTCATTACTACAAAGAGAAACATGTACAAATATCCTTGGGATCATAGGTAAGTCACCCCTGAGTTAGACGTGGCTTAAGAGAAAGACAATTCAGGGGGAAAGATGTTATAAAATTTAACAGGTGAGAAGATGGTCAGAGAAGCAAATGTAAGAAAGAGAGGTGTAAACATGTTGAGAGTTAGGAAACACCAAGACAAAGGAACAATATATGATGAGTAAATGTGTCAGAAAATAAGCTCAGATATTTTAGAATCAAGTTCTTTTGGTGACTGCACAGTTGGAGAAATGAGTAAAAAAGGAGAAAATGGGAATGGGAAATGTGCCCAACTTCAGGTATCTATTTGTCACTTGAAAAGAAGATAAGAAGAGTTCCTGGGTCATTCCTGAGTGCCATATCTAACTTTAGGCCTTAGAGAGGACACCAAAATTATTCTCTAGTTTCTTCCTTTATCTTCACTGAAGAAGTAAAAAGTGAACAGAAAATCCTCATAATTTTCAGCAACATTTCTTCAGCTGATCCCACTGTCCTAATGCAAGTTTACAAGAGAAATTTTTCAGAGGCAGTAGAAACTGTAAAAAAAAAAAAAGAGTGCTCAGCTACCAGGTGATAATCCAAATATTTGCTGAATGTGATAGTGACCCACTTTTGACAAGTCTAGCCATGGTCAGGATTTACTAACTTCCCCAAGCTAGTTGTCAAGGGACAGTGTTTAATGCCCTGTTATCTATAGCAGTTAACCACCCTGTGCTTATTTTTCTCAAATGAAAAAAAGAAAATATAAACATAAAATTATCAGCATTTTAATTCTTTTAAGTTTTTCATTTGTTTTTAGTTTTTGAGGAGATTAAAAGGTTTATAAATAAAAGTCCTATTCATGTGTAGAAACAATATATTGCTGCCCACTGGTTCCTTGGTTGGTTGGTTGGCTGGCTGGCTAATTGGCTTGCTGGCTGGCTGGCTGGATTTACCAGGGCATACTTAGCAGCATTCAGGAGACCATGTGCTAGTGGAATAAAACTCAAGCCTATATTCTAGGAAATTGCTCTACCACTTGAGTCATACTCCAGTCTTCAGTTGCTACTTTTTATATTTGTTACCTTCTTTCTGAAAATACCACAGTGCCCTGAGGCATCCAATATAGATCCTTCTCAATCTCCAATAAGCTATCAATAATTAGATTCATGTGGGGCCAAAGTGATAATACAGGAGGTAGATAGCCTGCTTGTGTATGGCCAACCCAGGTTCGATCTTCTGTGCCCAAGATGGTCTCCTAAGCTCCACCAGGAGAGATCACTGAACATTGAGCCAGGAGGAAGCCTTATATGACCTATATGTGTGAGTGACTTGCATATGTGACCCAAAAAGAGGGAAGGGGGCGCAAGAAAGGAAGGTTAATTAATGATGTGAATTCAATTACCTGGGTCTGGACTCCACCCCACTTTTGTACATAGCCTTTCAATGTGACACTCTGTCAACTCTACAACCAGAATATGAAGGGAGTCCCTCTACTACATAGCAGACCCATTGTACCCCCAGCTATTAGGGAGATTCTTTATGCCAGTCATCAATGGCCCTGTTGGAATTTGCTTCTTTTCCTTTCTATATAGCGCATCTCTCAGAATTAGAATTTCTGGAACAACTTTAGAGACAAACCATATTCAGATAAATGGGATTTGTGAGAGGCCTTTCTCAATGTTTCTACTGCTCTCTCAAGTTCTCTCTAAGAAGTTTCTAGAGTTGTAGGTTAGAGGCAACAATCACAACCTGCCTTACTAACAACACGCTCTGACCAAGTTGTCAATTCTATTCATGAAATTCCAAGCTCAAAATCATGCCAGTGCTGATGGGAAATAGAAACTGCCAGTTCTGCAGAATTCTTCAAAGATCCTCAAAGGCCATGAAAGGTCTTCATATGACATTTCCACCCACCCACTCACTCTGAGAGAGGCAGGCAATAGACTCTTCCATCTGGAGTTCTCTGTGAACTTTTTGAAAAACTACTTTATGGAGGTCTGATTGGCATACAAAGAGCTGTACCTGTTTAATATATTCAATGCATTGAGTTTGGAGATAAGCATACATCCATGATGTCAGCTTTAAGAAGTAACAAATTCTCCTCAGCTCATAAATCTCAGGTAACATCCTAAATGAAGTGATTTTTTTTCTTTGGGCCTCAGAGAAACCAGTTGTTTCTGATCCTATACCAGGGTGGATATAATAGCTCATTGTTTGACGTAGGTTCTCCAGAGTTGATTTATGCTGCCTACTGTTGGCCAACATTTTAAGTAAAAACTACTTGAGCTCATGGCTAGAATATGTTGCATTAGGTATCACAACCCAGCAAAGCTGTGAGCAAACTTTCAGCAAAAATACCACAGTCCTTAATTGCTAGAGATTCTATTCCAACTTAATTTCATTGTTGAAGCATTAAAGAGTATGAGTTTACTTGTAAACAAAACACCAATTGTTAAATCATTGCATTCTATTGGCATGTGTAAAACTAGCCTTTCAATTTGCCATAACCTTCCTGTCTCTGGTTATACCTACAGATGTCCCTGAGGCCAGCTTGCCCAGAGGTCATTCCAGAGAGCTTTACAAACAGGAAAGGGGCCTTCACACTGGCACCAAACAAAGTCATTTCCAGGTGGTAAACTTATGGTCTACTCCCAGTCCAAAGTGGCCAGGCTGCTCGGTGTTGTCACTGCCACAGCAGACAGGACATTAGTCCTGTTTCTCTTTGCTACACTCCTTCTAAATTATCACAGCAGGATGGCCCTCATGCCAAGGCTTCTTGAACAACTGGTGATAAAGAACCCTGTAAGTCATTCTATGCAAAAGGTAAGAAACATAAGTTGCCCTAAAGGGAAAACTCATGACACAAACCCAGCCATCCCTGAAGTAGTACCTGTTGAGAGGTCAAAGGCCAGAAGGCTGCTGCTTAGGAAGGTGTGTGCTCAGTGGAAGGTCTGAACTTGCCAGACTGCATGGAAGTTGGATGTCTCCCAAGGAGAGTTTTGCTCTGAATCTTGATAACTGTCAGCACATCTCACAAAGGCAGGAGCTCCAGAGACAGAGATGCCAAGCAGCCTGGAACGATTACTAATAAAACCTGAACTGCTGAACAAAACCCAACACCCAGGGATGAGTGTCCACTGGACTGAAACATGGGAAGCAAAGTGCCATTTGGTTGTGCAGGCCTACTCTGGGCTTAGTTTTTGGCCTATCTGATTCCACCCAGAGAGTCAAATGCATTTGTCAGAGTTCTTAGCTTGTCAGCCCTACTAATATTATGAACTGAGTCTTTCTGTGCTGTGGGGAGTGGTCCTGTGAGCTTTAGTCTCTTTAAAAAAAAATCTTGGCCTCTCCCCAGCATAGTCTAGCAGCACTTTTTTTTTTTTTTTGGTTTTTTTTTGGGCCACACCCGTTTGACGCTCAGGGGTTACTCCTGGCTATGCGCTCAGAAGTCGCTCCTGGCTTGGGGGACCATATGGGACACGGGGGATCGAACCGCGGTCCGTCCTAGGCTAGCGCTGGCAAGGCAGACACCTTACCTTTAGCGCCACCGCCCGGCCCCAGCACTTTTTTTTTTGATCACACCCGACAGTCCTCAGGGGTTACTCCTGGGTCTGTGCTCAGAAATTTCTCCTGGCAGGCTCGGGGGACCATATGGGATGTCAGGATTTGAACCACCGTCCTTCTGCATGCAAGGCAAACACCCTACCTCCATGCTATCTCTCTGGCCCCAGCACTTTTTTTCTGACCATCCAAATCATCTTTAGACACTACCAACATCTTCTAGAAGGAAATTTCCACAAGTACCTCAGATAAATTAAGAAAATCCCATCATTTCTGTGTCCTTCAATTGAAAGTCATGTTTGTACCGTGCAAAGAATGGTTCTGAGTAAAAAGTGACAATCACTCATAAGGCAGGAGAAATCATGGCCAGCACCAAGAAGACTGATGTCTATAATATTTTATCATCCTCGCTATTCAGAAAAGGAAAGCAGGGCTGAAAGATGTGACTAAGGGATCAACCAGCAAGCAAGTAGCCAGTGCGATGGCAAAACACATGGTTCCTCAACAACCATCAAGGGTACTGCTGCCACTAAGCAGGCCCTGGGCCAGGCTCCACTCTAAGGGGAAAATGAGGGCTGGTTGCCAATCTCCAGGAATTCCACGCCCAGCACACGCAGGTGGCAGCCAGCCAGTCCGGCAGTTTGCAATAATATGTTGCAGCTGGGTACGCAGAGGTCACACACCTGACCTAGCTATGATCACAAGGAGATGTTGCTCCATGGGGTCTTAAAAGACCTCAGAACTGCGTTTTACCATTCCACCTATCTCATTGAAAAGATGATGGACAGGATTCAACAGTGTCAGTCTAGGTTCTTTTGAAGCGTGAAGTTTATGACAAAGCTAGGAACCCACACACCAACCTCCTACTATTTCTAGACATGGAAAAGACCAGTGTCTTGCAGACCCCCGAGGTAGGTAGGTCTCTTCATTGAGAAGAGAATGAAGAGCTTATGATGGAACCCTAGAAAATTACCTCTCTCTCAGAGCATTTTTCAGCAGCTGGGTGAGAAGTTAGCACACCCCAGTAGCAGGCACTGAGCTCTTTGTTCAATTTCAAAGGCAATTCAAACACACTCAGCATGAATAGAGAGTGATGATGAATAAGTAAAAACCTAAACTGCTTGGAGAGCAGGTCCTCTTCCTTGAAGAAACTGATTGCATAAGAAGGTACCATGATCCTCATGAAAGACACAAGGTTTCACAAGCAGGAATATTTTAATTGCTCTACATTTGCTTAATAAGCTTATGCTGAAGGCACACATTCACATTTTCCCCATCAGTTTTAACTCTGGCGCCATAACAATGTCATCTTACACCTGTACAGAGTTCTGATGTCTTGGACTTGTCCCATGTGACATGTTGCCCTATGACTTGACTAGAATGTCAGGAAGAGGCAAACCCCACAGCAATCCTTTGAGAACAATAGTCTGGGCTACTGGTCCTAATAGAAAGACCCACCAAGGTCAAGGTTGTGCAAAGTGTGGCCAGTCAACTTGAGCATCATACTTAGAAAAGCAATTCTGGGGCTCTACCTTGAAGAGTCTTTGTGGGTGAGACTCTGTGTTTTAACAAGCTCTTCCCATGTTTCTTATAAAAAGCCTGAGGACCACTGCCATAGATCATCTTCCCTTCAGCATCCCTTTCATTAATTCATTCAACGAATATTTATAGAGTACCTGCTCTTTGGTAACCTTGTTACCAGATGTTCAGTACAGAACAGAGAATAAGACTGACTTGAGTTTTGGCACGCATAGCATTGAAATCTCATCCCCACACACTCACTCCAAGCCGATTAAGGGGAGTTATGGGAGTTTGTGGTCACTTTTGATGAGAAACTCATGAGAGAATTAAAAGTAAACTCTGACTCTTGTCATATAGGCAAGCAGAGTCCTTATAATGTCATAAACATGAGCAGGATAATTCCAAAGAAATATTAGTAGGCAATAGGGCTATGAAAGATTGAGAAAATAAAAAAATGCAGCAAGTTTGGAACCTGCATACAACAACATGCATAGCTAAAGAGAATAAAATTGCTACAACTAAATTGGAAAACAATTTGGAGTCTCTTCAAAACTGCTCAAGAGCTAACTTTCTCATTCAGCAATATAATTTGGAATATTTACCCAAGAAATATGAAAAATGCTAACACAAATAGTTATATGCATCCAATGGGGGACAGGAAAATGGCTCAATGGCTTAGAGTGCACATTTTGCATGCTAAAGCCCTGAATCTCCAGTGCCACCTGGTGCCCTGAGACTCAAGCTGGGAGTAGACAGATGTACCAGTACCACCAGCTGTAGCCTAAAAAAAGAAACAAAATTATATGCATCCCAATGTCTATGTCACTGTTATTTATAATAGTTAAAAGCTGGAAATAATTAAAGTGATCATTTATAGGTACATGTATACAATGGAATACTATTGTGCTATTTTTATAAAATTGGGCAGATAGTACAATAATAGGTAAGGCACTTGCCTTATATACAGTTGATCCAGGGCTGATTCCTGGCACCACATACAGTCTCCTCCTCCTTCAAGCACACTACCAGGAATGGTTCCTTAAGCACAGAAACAAGACCAAAACCTAAGCACTGCCAGGCATGGCCCTGAAGCAATAAATAAATGAGAAAACATTAAAGTTTGCCTATTCCAATAAAATGGAAGAGATTTGAGGGGATTATGTTAAGTAATTAAAAAATGTTAAGTAATTAGGAAAATAAAGTAAATATTGAATTATTTCACCCATACATACAAGACAAAAATTAAAAAGATGGAGCCAGCAGTTACCATGTTCAAACCATGTAAACCAGGCCATAAGAGATCATGGGTACACCAGCCTATGAATCAGAAAGCTGGTCATCTCAGGAGGAGATGGCAGGCTAAACATCAGCCCAGGCAAAAACATGCCTGCTACCCCCATCACCCACAGTCACCATTTTCTCAATTGCCTTGCCTCATCGCTGACCCTTTACCATTCCATTCAGAAACACTTGACCAAGCTTCAGGTACACCAATTTGGAAGTTAATATCACTAGGGCTTTTTGGAGTGCGTACGGGCCCCCTCCTCCTATCTTCCTTCTTCTGGGAGGTGTGGCAGCTGATAACACACCCCCTAGAAGTCATCAAAAGCCCCTAAAATAAAACTATGGATAATATCATTTGTTTAATGCTAACATCCCTATAGAAGTACACCAACTTAACAGAACAGATAGCTAACAAGAGCTTGATAAACCTTCTGCCACTGTATTAATAATGACTTCATTGGAGATACAATAATTTTCACAGATGTGCTTGCTACTGTACTTTTTCTTTTCTTTAACTTTAATTTGTTCACTTTCTTTTTACGTTTATTTTTGCCTTTTTTTACCCCACCCCCTTGCCTTTTTTTTTTAATAACTTTGCTTTCACTTATCTGGAAAAAATGTATTGTGCTCAGCTATGCTAACTATGTGACATATTATCTTTAAATAATTTAAAACAGAAAAAAAAAGGTAGGGCCGGAGTGATAGTACCGTAGGTAGGACATTTGCCTTGCACGAGGCTGACCAGGGTTTAGTCCCTGGCATCCCATTTGGTCCCCTGAGCAACTCCAGGATGACCCCCTGGGAGCAGAGCCAGGAGTAACTCTAAGCATTGGTGGTATGGCCCACCAAAATAATAATAATAACAATAAAAAGGCAAATCATTTGGCAAAAGACCAACAGAGCTAACGTTACCAATGCAAAAACAGTAGGAATGTGGAGAGGGATCAGATAAGGGAATATCAATTTAAAAAAGTGATTACTAAAAAAACTAAAGGTAGATATATGAATTGGGAAATTCTGCATTTTGACAGTACTTCACTTACCCACCTGAGGGGGTACTGTGGTTCCTATTACATTTCTACTCCCCCACCACAGTCTGAGCACTTTGAGAAGGGCCAATATCCCATTTACTTTGGGTTTTGGGTACTATGCTGAGTCCTGAGGAAACCAAAGTAAATGGGATATTATGAAAGTGGGTATTCTAATCTTTAATTATATGATGAAGACACCCAGGCTGCAGGTGAGCACCAATAAAAGGGGGGATAACAGCCTGCATAAAGAAGAAGCCATGAGCACCTGTAGAAGGAAGAAGGTTCTCTGCTCTGCACCATGTGACCCAGCAGGACTCTTCTTTAACTAGACAGGGAGGGCCAGAAATTGGTGGAAGCCTGAACAAAAGTCAGCACAAGCCTTACTCAATAGCTCAGGTGTGATAAGGAAAGAGGTCAAGCAAGGCTCATTCTTACCCTCAGAAAACAGATGCTTCCAAGTCAAAGCATGAGTGAAAAGCTCACAGTGTCCCTTACCTCCTTTCTGAGGTAAAGAGGAAAGCCATGAAGCCCACACCAATGTGGGTGCCCCCAGCAGTAGTACCCTCTGCTGCCCCAGGGCAAGTGCCCTTGGGAAAAGAACTCTGAAAAAAATCATTGCACCAAGTGGAGATGATGCAAAGGCCCAGGCACCTCCTACACACAAGATTTGGAATATGGAAGCATAGATCTGTAGGCCCAAAGTACATATACCCATCACATGCCAGCCTCCTACCATTCCTACCAGCCACATTCCAGGCAGTGGAAAATCAAAGCCTACAAACTCTTAGAACTTGATCCTAGAAGTAGAAGATCAAGACAGAGAGAAAATAAGGAATGATAAATGAGACTCAGAAAGCAGGTGGGAGGAAATAAGTCTGAGGGAGCAGAGAGACAACAAAATAACAGAAGGAAAAAGCAAGTAAAACAAGAGTTAACTAAAGTCTCTTTTAAGAGTTACATATATAAACTCATTTTACTAAGTTCTTACAACATCCTCTAAAGCAGTCATTAAGGTGGTCTCCTATTTTATAGACGAATAAACTGAGGTTTGGGGTTAGAAAATAACCAAACAGTCTTCCAGGATATAAAAAGAAAAGAAAACAAAAGTAAAGAGATTATTTTTTCTGGAGAAAATGGCTGTATAGATAGATGCAAGGATGGTGAAAAGAGGGAGAAAGAACCAGAATGATGAAAGAACCAAAAAAACAAGAGTATTGAAAATCTAAAGACTATTTGATATGAAGCCTGTAGCTTTTAAATTTTTTAGTTTCTAAATGAAAGAAACCTCTAGGTATGTTTCTAGGTATGTTGTGTTCTCTTGCTACATTTTCAATATAATTGGGTTTATTTCACAAATTTTGTTCCCTAAGCTAAATGTTCCAGAAACTGGCAAAATACAGGACAGCAAGTGATTCTCTCCAAAATTATTTGTAAGTTAAACAAAAGTCTAAAAACTAGGAAAATGTATTAACTCCCACTGCGTTCTGAGCCCTATTCAACAGATGAATGTTTCTGCATTTTTACCTGGGCTAGGCCCTGTACTTAGAAGAATACTTAGAAGAATAAAATGAAACAACCACCTTCATGGTACCTATTAAATACAATGAGTTCTAAACACATAGTAGAGGAAAAACCCACAGAAGCACAAAGCAAGGAAAGCACCACATATTTTTCTATCAGGGGAAGGCTGGGAATATCTCTTTATAAGTGGCATTTAAGCTAGACCTTGAAGGATGAGGTAGAGCTTCCAGATGGGGAAGGTGACAGTTGGCAGTATCAATAAAGAAACCACAGAAATGCTGGAGGTATGAGAAGACAAGGAACCTTCTAAGATATTGCTAGAAGTAAAGACACAGAATGGTCCAAGGAGGAAGCAGTGGGAAATAACTCCAATGTGGAGCTCTATCAGTGATGAATCTTGACCACCTATCTAGGATAAGGGATTTTAGTCTGTGAGGGGAGAGACCCTCTAAAAACCCAGCCAAACTCTGAATTTTGTCCCCAGAAAGCATACTTATACACTTATAGAAGAATTTACACACATCATTAGGGTGCTCTCAGATCTCCTCTGAGATGTCCTCATTCTGGGCAATAGGGAGCTACAAATTGTTTTAGCAAGAGTGATATAATCAAGTATATGTACTTAGAAGTAGTAAAAGAAGGACTAGAGATATAGTACTGGGGTCACAGGGGAATGAGAGACCCAAGTTGGGGTACAGTCCTGGAAGTTCGTAAGCACTGAGAGGTATGACACAGAAGCCCTCAAGCACCTATAGCCCTGGCCTCCAGCATAAGAGTATACCAGGACCAGCCACTACTCCTAGTACACTACTTGGTAAGCCCAAAATAAAAACAAAGATACCTGAAAAGAGAAGGTAAAAGTTTCCAACCTAGAATTAAGCAGACTAAAATTTAAAAAGCTCAAGCCTAGATTTTCCCCCTTACTGTCAGACTCTTGAACAAGTTTTTAACACTCAGCAACTCAAGTTAGCCCTGAATCCCCAAAAATTTATTGAGGAAAACATAAACAGGACTTTCCAGGATTTACACTTAAGTGGTGTCTTCAATAATTTGCCTACACCAATGAAGAGAACAAAAGCAAAATTAATGCACTAAATCAAACCAAAAAGTGTATGCACTATGAAAGAGCATATGGTTAAAATCAAAATACACACTTCTGAATGGGAGAAAGTATTTGCATACCATCAAGCTGTAAAGGGCTGATAGCCAAGAAATAAAAAGCTTCACAAAGCTCAACAACAACAATAAAAGAACATCAAAAAGTGTCAGAGAAGAGAGTTGAAGAGATAGTTCCTCAAAAAAGGCACACAGATGATTCATAAGCAGATGGAAAAAGATCATCATCACTGATTATTAAGAAAACGCACATCAAAACAATGAGGTATAGCAAACAAGTAAAAATGGTCAATATCAGTGGCCTTCAACCATCAGCCCAAAAACTCATGCTGGTACACAGATGTAGAAAGGTGGAAAACACCAATCTACCATCCTGATTATAATTACAGATGTATGGACCAGTATGCAGGACAGGTTCTGGTCCACAGGTGTAAAATGTTGAAGAATTCTGATCTATATCAAAAAGACTGGAAACATCTGTGTTGGCAGAGATTCAGTAAAAAATGAACCCTCATTCTCTGTTGATGTAAATGTAAACTGTTGATCCTCTAAAATAGTGTATGAGGATTTCTCAAAAATTCAAAATGAAATTATGACATAATAGAGTGATTGGCATCTATCCCTCCCAAAGACCAAAAATGTTAATTCAAAAATATATAAGCACACCTCTGTTCATTAGAGCTCTAGTTGTAATAGTCAAGATCTGGAAATAACCCAAGTGCCAATGACAGATGAGTGGATAAAGAAATTGTGGTGTACATATTTACATATTTGTAAACACACACGCACACATATATATACTTACACATAAAATGGAGTACTACTCAACTATAAGATAAAGTCTTACATCTTTTGTTACAACTTAGAAGGAACTGAAAATGGTCATAAGTCTTTGGGATAAAAACAAATGCTGGATGAGCTCAAGCATATATGGCCTATAAAGAAACAAAGCAAGGTAATAGTGTCCAACAACATTAAACCCTTATCCTGACAACAGAACTGATATTACCAACCAGGAGAAGGTGAACAGATCAAAATGAAGCTGTCAAAGGAGGTGGGAAGTTTTTGGCACCTCAGTGATCATTGTGATACAGTTATATTGTATGCCAAATGCTTACATATTAACACTATCATTAAATCATAGAGATACTTAATTTTTAAAAGATTAAACAATTTATTCATAAATGGATATAATAGTTCCTAGGACTCAAGAACATAATGAAGATTAAATATGACAAAACATTCAAGATGTTTGTTAGCACTGAACACCGGGACACTATCTCCATAGAAGCTTTTTAAATAATCAATACAAAACTGATGTACTCTTAAAGAAGGAAGAGGCCCAAAGAAATGTTCCCAGAGAATCTAACTTTCCTACTGGGGCCCAAGTTCCTGTTCAGCAAATCCCTGCTATATTCTGGGTATTCAGGAAGAGGCTCAGTTCTGCAAAATAAGGATGTAGAAGATGCATTCTACTACTACTTCCTTTACAAAAAGATGGTGCCTACGTTTCTGAAGTTAGATGTGTAAGATTGAATAATGACTGAGCCAAGCAGCTCAGTGATAGTGTTTCCAAACATATTTCATAACCTGATTATGCATAAGATTTAAACTTGGCAACCAACGTTCTATTCTTCAGATTGTGAAATCGATATTCAAATAGCTGATGAGGCAGATTTCCAATAGAATGACACAGGACCCATTGAAGATGCCGACCATAGATAAGTTGTGGACACTTCATCATGCCTCATTCAGTAGGAAGGGTACAAGTCATCGGAGAGAATTCTGCTTAGACAGCACAAACTGCAGTTGCATGGCACATAGTAGGGCCTCAACAAATATTGAAATAAATGAATGGCAAGAAAATTGCTGCCACACTTATGACAAGTGAAACTTTAGCATCTATTTAGCTTTTTAAGTGTGTAAGAGGCACTTAAAGAGGCAAAGTTATATTCCCTAGGGCTTGATGCTTGTCAAGGGTTGAATTCTGCCATCCCAGACCAAAGTTATGGGTTCAAGTCCCAATCCACACCCCATACCTTATTTTTGTTCTGTTTCCTTTTTTACCTCATTTAGAGGCAGGATCTTCACAGAGGTAGCCAAGACAAAAATGAGTTCATGGTGGTAGGTTCTAATCCAGTGTAAGGAGAGACTCTGCCAAAAGGGAAAATTCAAATGCTCACATACAGAGAATACCAGGAGAAACTGAAGAGCATGATTAGGGAATGCTTCTGTGAGACAAAGAACTCTCCAGGTTGCCAGTGAACTACCAGAATTTGAGAAAAGAAACAGATTCTCACAGATCTTTGAAGGTACCAACTCTGATGACCCCAGAATCTTGAGAAATGAATTTATGTAATTTTAATTCCCAAATTTGTGTTACTTTACTACAACAACCTTTAGCAAATTCAGCATATAATATAGTACTATCTGCAATGTCTCTTACATCTATATCTCTTAATTTGAATGGCCAAACATTCAATGAGATCTGAATATTAATTTTCTTTAACAATAATTTCCTGGGTACACCAAAAACATTAACCCTAAGGCTGACTTTTGCCTTGCCATCTGTGAACAAAACAGTGGGACACCAAAGCAGAGCATAGTTTGTCTCTGATGTCTAAGAGCAACTAGGAAGGAGACTCTCACCGTGACTGGAAAATGCAGGGCCTATTTCAGAGAAGAGGGAACACTTAAGATATCTTTCAAGATTAACAGAAATTTTTAACAAAGCTGGATATGTCCATATCTGTCCACATTCTGATTAACCAAAATCTCATGAAGCAAAAACCTATAGACACAGGCAGTGATCCTATGGACACAGTGAAAAGCCTTCTGGGTAAACAGAAAGTACAGAAGGTCACAGGTGGTCTTGGGAAGGTCTGAGTTTGGGTTGTTAACCTTAACTTGTCTACAGAGAACATAAGGGTGAGCTCCATGCTAAGCATGACAATGAGGTGGCCAGATTGTTTTCAAGATTATCTCTCTGATAACTGAGGAGAAAGTCTTAGGGCCAAGAGATTAAGCAGCAAGAGTCTGCATGAGTGCTCACAGGTGGGCTGAAAAGGGGACAAAGGGATCCACAAGCCATCCCTGGAGTTATATTAGCAGATTGGATTGACAGAGGTGCCATGGGATAGGAGGCCCAAGGAAGTAAAACTGGCATATGAAGGATAATCCCAAGATCTCTCTCATGCCTTCAAGAAAGTGTCCCCAGATCAGCAGATATGATGACATTCTCAATGACTCCAGAAAAAATTTCAGGAAGAAAATCTTCAAGATAGGGCCAGAGCAGACAAAGCACTTGCCTATGAGGCATGGCTGTTCTGGGTTCAATTCCTACCACCACACATGGTCCCCGGAGCAGAGAACATGATTCCTGAGTACAGAGCCTGGAGGAAGCTCTGCACATCACTAGGTGTGACCCAAAAACAGGAAGCTTGCCCAGCACAGACTTACACTCCCTCAGTAAAAGAAGCTGTAGACAGCCCTACTGAGTATCTCACAGATGCCCTAGAAGAAAGTATTAATTCAACTTCCTCTCCACTCTTCTCATATTCCAGAGGATAAACTCATGTTTCAGACCCTGATCAAAGACCTCGAGAGTGCTAGCATTTCACCATCAGTCAACACACATTCTAATTGTTCATGCCACCCAGAACTCTTGTCTTCCACGGACAGATTGTCATGTGACATTTTATGCTAGAGAAAAAAGAATCTTACTTCAGATATTCTCCCCTCCTCTGGCACCAAATACTAATGAATCTTCAGCTTGTCACCATACTTTTTGTACAACAAAAACAACTTAATCTCTTAGGACCAACTTTATAGAAGATGGAGAGGAGATTATCCCCTATCCTTAGCTTTGATTTTTCAGGGATACACACCCAAATGTGTGATTGTAGCTAGTGCAATGTTGGAAAATGAGTTTCATCCAATATGAAGAGGATATAATCCTTTCAGAGATTATCTTTGCTTCATTTAGGATACTAAGGTTGTGGCACTCAGGATAAATATCCCTAAGAGGAGTACATGATAACTTACTAAAGTGAGTGTAGACAAATCAGAATTTCTGGGGGGGGTTGTACTTTTATTAAAATGGTATCTTTATTTAAGCACAATAGTTACAAATATGTTTGTAGTTGGATTTCAGTTATAAAGAAAGGACACCCTCTTCAGTAGTGTAACCTTCCCACCACCAATGCCCCCCATTTACCCCCTCCTCTACCCCCTGCCTGTATTTGAGACAGGCATTCTCTTTCTATTTTTGACTAATTTATCACATGATTTTAAATTTCTACTATTTATATTTATATACTATGGATTAGTCTGCTCTGTAATAAATTAGCAAATAAATATGCATAGAGATCCATGCACAATATATATAGATATGTAAGGGTAATTGCCTTGTATACTCTCAATTCAATTCCCAGCACCATATATGATCTCTCAAACCCTACCAGCAATGATCCTAGAGCACATAATTTGAGGTAAGACCTGAATACTCAGGGGTATGGCCCCGCTCCTATGCAGAATTAAAAAGAAATGCTACTCTGGATGGCCATTTATCACACACATGCTATCTGCTAACTCTGGAGGTCAGGATGACTGGCTACTCTTTGTGAGGTATCTGCAACCCTGTGAAATGTGAGTGAAAGGCTTTCATGATTGAAAGGTGCATGAATGTTGGCAGCACTTGTAGAATGAGAAGACAGGCACTTCACCCTTACAGGTTCAGGCCACACCTAGAGAACTATAGTAAAAGTTATAATTTAGAAGTAAACTTCAATTGTAGAGTCTTTCAGAAAATAGTGACAATAGATATCAAGAACACTGAAAACTTGTTATCAAACACTAGATGAAACTAGGGGTATTTTGGTATGCCTGGAATGTCGGAACCTAAGATCAAGCTTCATATTTATTTATATTTGTTTGTTATTTGAGATTAGAGATTGAACCAAGGGTTTATTATATTCAAGGCATGTACTGATTTAAGATTCCTTTTAAAGGGCCTACTTGGGAAGCAAAGTTAGTCATAGTCTATTATAATCAAAGAGTTAAAGTCACTGAGTAGAATTAAAGGTAGCAAGTTGGCCCAATTTACCAAAGAACTTTCTGGAAGATTATCTCAGGAAAATGAGCATGATTTATGTCACTAAAGGAGTCCAGACAATATAAAGCTTCTATGAAGCAGACTCCATCTTCAGAGAGGTGGTTCCATCTGGAACACAAGTTTCAAACATCACATGGATATCTAGTATAATTTTAAGTGGTAAATGAACAAATATTTTCTCTCTTAATAGTTATATCGTCTGATATTTATCTTTGATATGGATGTGGTTGAATTTAGTCATTTAACAGATACAGATAAATGTCAAGTAAATAACACAACAGGGAGTAAAGAGATAGTAGAGAGGCTATGGCACATGCTTTGCATAAAACTGACTCCAATTTGATGCTCACGGGACCATATGGACCAGGTACAGCTCTGGAGATCCCCAAACTCTATTGGCGTGGCCTGGGTAATTCCCAGCACTGGATGATCTGAGGAGCACCACATCCATGAGCCCTTGCACATTGAATTGCTGGCCCAATTCAATGCTGGTCAACAATCACCAGAAGGGATCCCCTCCTGACCACTGCTTTGGAGGCCAACCCTCACATTTTAATAAAGGTGGCAGGGAGGACTTGTAAGACTGGCAAAACTCTTGAATGAATTAAGACAAAGAAGCACTGGAGATGATGAAAAGAATAAACAAAGCTCCTTTCTGCCTCAATCCCAAAATCTTTTTTCACTTCAATAACTACCTTAATCTGAAAATATTTATTTCTATCTTTCTTTCCAGAAAAATACAGAATACAAAACTGCAGTTCCAGAATGTGATGTTCACCTGGTCTCCTACTTCATCCAGTATTGGTAACTTTTACATTACTTTTCTTGCAACACTTCATTCTGCCCAAATCCTAAACAACAGACTATCTATTTTGAAACACTATGAAATTGAAAAGAGAATTTCCCATTGGTACATCAGCTACCCCAGCATAGAGAATACATGTGGATTTGAGAAAGTGTCATTCGTGGGGTATATGTTTTTACCACAAGAGGAGTCTACAGTTAAGAGATTATTTTCAATGAGAAAAAAGTTTTTATAGTAACAGTTTTTGGTGAGAAACAGACTTGTAAAGCACTTGCTTTGCATGTGATCGACTAGATTCAATACCTAGGATCACATAGATTTCTTGAAGCATCACCAAGAGTAATCCTTGAGCAGAGTCAGGACATCTTTTCAGCACTGCTATTAATTCCTACCACCACCACCAAAGCAGATTCTCTTCCCCTCAGTTGTGGATTTATAATAATATTAGAACTATAAATTTAGAGTTTATCATACATTTTTACATCCATTTTCATCGGATCATTCCAAGAATTCAATGAAGTAGATATTAAAGTGATTTTCTCCATTTTCAAACAAGAAAATAAGACTCAGAGAAGTTACTTAATGTGTTCAAAGTCACACAGCTTTCAAATCAAAACTCAAATTAGCTTTACTCATAATCCCATACCCAAATCACTGTACCACACTGCCCCCCAGTGTCCAAGTGGAGGAACTTGAATCCTTCCATAAAGTAAGAACACCATGTCATCACATATTCTCAACAGCAAGAATCTTGTTAGTTTCTAATCGATTATTTGGTCTGTAAGGTGGAGTTATCCCATAATTATTCTCACACAGCTCATTTCTAGACCCTTCAGTAGCCTTGTCTACTTAAAATATGTGATTGATACCTTCCTGTCTCCTAGATCAATATTAGAAATCCAATAATTCCATGCTGGGTCTGTCACCTCACCTAGTTTCCTGATACCCTCCTTAAAAAAGGAGTTAGCTAGACCTATACTTGTACCCTAAATGTAAATGAAACACCAGATTTCCAGATCATAGGTTTCCAAGTTTCCTTTTGAAACTTAAGTTGCATGCCTCTTCTTGTTCAGCCTGCAAGAATTTTATAAAAGGAGTTACTTCAGCAAAATGCATCTTCATACTAAAGAAAGCAGAAGAAAAGCCCATAAATTGTGTGGTGGGAAGATGCACAGGGCATGTTAAGCGTGTTTCTAGCACATATCTCAGGTTTTCTGAGCTCATTTCTCTTCAGATAGTTGGTAGCTTGCTCTGTGGAGATTGTACCAGTCAGTCAACAAAACTCAATTTTGGGCAAAGATAGTCTATCCAGCTTCAGCTTTTGGGGTACAATCTAGAAAAGAAGATAGTATAAAAAGAATACTGTTTGGTGTAACATCTAGAGAAGGAAAAAGAAAGAAGGAAACTTAAAGTTCATGATCAGGAAGTTCCCAGAACACTTCAGTAGGCGTGTTCAAGTTGGATCCTGAAAGTTACCAATAATTTGCACACAGGGAAGGGGTCACATGGAGCTCTACGTGTTACCACTCTGACTGTAGTCCCTCCACCACCTTCCCTTATCTCATTCTGGCGGCTCACCTTTCCCACCCTTCCCCATGAGATGGCCCAACCTTCCTTTCTTACTCTCTGATACTGATCCAGCAGGTCCCTCTTCCCTCCCCCATATCTTCCCTTCCCCATGAATCATGAGACCCACTCAGTACTTCCTTCACTTCTGAAAGGTGCCAAATGATTTCTTCAAGACTATCCCTCTACCTCTACTCTTTTCTACCCTCAGAGAGCAACTAAGTGAGGAAAATACCACATCCGACAGAGGACAGAGAGTGTGGAGGAGCTGCAGGCTTGTGATTCATGATTCAACAGAGATGAGTGAGACACTGGGGTGGGTGTGGGAGCAGAGAAGGCACAAAGAGGAGGAGAAGGATTAATTGAACCAAGCCACGTTCAACCTTCAAGATCCAGGTTGGGTTCATTCTTGAAAGAGGGTTGAGCTGATGGCTGGTTCTTACTTGTCAGGAACCAGTTCACCCATCCCTCTCTTAAGTCCTTGTTCATTAATCTTCTTAAAGGAAGCAACCTGACTCTGTCAGAGTTGTTGGCTGTGCATCAGAAACCTGTTCTTTCACTGAGGTTTCAGAGGGGAAGTACATATATAGAAATCTTGAGAGAGAATTTCCATATAGACTGGAAAATCATTCTCCCAGTGCACTGCTATGAAGCTTATAATAGTCAAGATCTGTACATGTAAACACTAAGGAGTGACATGGGTGAGAAGCCATTTGCTCACTCATTCATTTATTTTAAAATATATAATGAGCATAGCCAGATATAAGCTGGGTATTATAAACATGAATACAAGGAACAAGTCAAATGTGTTCTCTGCCCTCAGGAGTGAGAAGGAGGATAGGCATATACACTGAGAACTGAAAATAATAACGATTGAGTGCTAAAACAGAGAAGATCCTGAGTACATGTGCTGGGAAATATCAAAGGCATTAAAGATATTTTCCCAGAGAAAGTAATACTTGCGGTTCTCTTTGAGGTCCTACTCATCATTGTGTCCGCCAGGCATAACATAAGATTTTGCTCAGAGAAGGTGTTCATAGGTGTGTGCCAAATAAATAATCAAGATTTCAAAGAATGAGTAGGAGTCGTTAGACAGAAAAGATAAATAAATAGGGAGCTGCGTTACAGGAAGAAGGTACCACAATGAAAAGTTCCACAAGTGGACCTTTAGGAGAAAGACCAGTAATTCAGTACAGGTGTGGCATTACTAACAGCAGACTATGAGGCTAGAGAAGAAAGATTGACTCAACTTGGAAAACACTCAGAATCCCACAAAAAGTAGTTGGAATTTTGTCCAGGGAACAAAAGACAGACTTAGTGTGAGTTTGCCGTGAGTAGATCCATATAAATATAACTTTTGTTTAAAAAAGATTCTTGGATTCTTGTGGTGAGTATATGTATGTGTGTGTCTCTGTGTGTGTAGTGTTCATCTTGGTAGTTTATGGCCAGGGAGTGTAATGAGTGTGGAAAGATTATAATGGAAGTCCATCCAAGTATCTGCCCAAAGTCTTTCCTATCTTAAGGTCTACTCTAAATTGCCAATACAATTCCTATCATCCCCCAACTATTAGAATTGTCCCTGCTAAGTGACTGCTACCTCTCAGAAACTCTGAGTGGGTAACAAATGCAAAGAGCAAGCATAAAAAATGCTAAAGTCAGTGTAGTCAAAACCAGGAATATAATAGTCTAGACTAGGCACAATTAGACCATCTCCTTTATAAGTCTGCATTTTCTAGCACATCAGTTATAAAGCAAATAACACTAGGTTGTTCTGTTTTTCTCTCTCTTACTCTGCCATTTTTGACAACAAATTACATCTAAATGTATAAATACACATTACACGTACATGAATCAATAGCCTGTGGTACTCAAGCTCTTCATCAACACTGCTGTTACAGTGATGAGTGAAGAAGGGTCCACAAAGTCCTCCAGGAAGTACCTGGCACATACGAGGCTCCAGATACACCTGATGTCCCCTTTTGGACCTCCTACACATCTCCTGGTAGAGTGTCATAAGCTGGCTGGTTTCCAGAACTCAGTTTTGCTTCTCTAGTAACCTCAGGTTACAGGGACCCTTGCTTTTGTTTGCTCAAGACAGTGATGTGTCATTTCCTGGTGACTGCTGAGAACTGGTTCACCAACAGATAGGAAACATACAGAATCAAGTTTCTTCTCTTTAGCCTGGTACACAGAGCCCCTGTAGTCCCTCTCACTTTGTCTGGTCAGCATCAGCAACCACCCCTTTGCTAACCCTACAAAGACATGCCCTAGGCATGTACTGAATGTCCCAGGTGCCTGCTGCTCCACTGCACCTAGAAACTTCTCATAAATCCTCATCTTTCACATTGTGGAACTGGTACATTCTTGGACAAAAAGCTATGTGTGCACCCCATATTAGAACATGCTCCTCCTGCCCCCAGAATCCTCTCTCATAATTTTGTTTGTTTGCTTGCTTTTCTGTCTAAGTAGTACTAGGAAAACCAGGTGGTGGTGAAAGGGGGCAGAAGCAGGCAAAGTACACACTTAGCACACTGAGTTCCCTCCAACAAGCTCTTTCACAACTTTTTCTCTGTGTGTCACTATACTCCGTGTCATATCCAAATTCTGGTTTGAGCATCAAGATTCAAGTGGTAAAGGACATGCTTTATATCTATAAAGCCCTGAGTTTCATGGGCTATGGGGCATGCCATGGGGCATTACATTTTCGCCACTCTAGCATTGTTGGAAATAGCCCTGAAAACTGATTTTGAAACTGTCTCCCAAAATGGAAAACAGAAATTATAACTTAACCACTTTATCCAGCCCCTCTCAAAGAAATGTCTAGTGCCTCTCAGAGTGAGTCATTGAAAGGAGCTAACCTTAAGAATGAAGAACATCCTAGGTTATTTCCACAATAGACTGGAAATCTTTGTTTTTCAAAGGTCTAGTCCTCCTTAGAATAGATACTCTCCCTGTTTTCATGCCCCTGCCCTTGATTCTAGGTTTGCTTTGGGACTCGCTTTAATTCAGCAGTCTAACTTCCAAGGCTACCAATAAGCCTTAAAATTTCCACATAGATATCTTGCAACAGAGCCTATTGCAATAGGACAAGACAATCCTTGGTGACATTTGGCAATATGTGGAAATAATTTTGGTCATCTCAACTTTGAAGGTGAGCTCTTACTAGCATGTAATGGATAGTGACCAGGGTGCTGCTAAATGCAAAAGACAACTACTAACAATATGACCAAAAATGCCAACACTGCTGAGCATGAGAAACACTGACCTTAAAAAAACCAAGTACTGCATAAAGATTTACAAGCCCACTTGAAGCAACATGCCAGGAGAAAGTTCAAACTAGTTCCAGGAGAAACAGACCTGTCCAGCCACTAATATTTATACTCACAGAGATATGAATAAAGAGCAAGTTTAGAAATTAAGGCTACAGTATTCATCTGACTCTTTCCCCATCAACTGAGTTCATAGCTAAATGAGAAATTCTAAGCAAGTAGCAGAAATAACTTTTTCTTGTCCTATAGCACTAGCACTAGACAAACCAACTGTGTGGCTTCTGATGGTTCTATTTCCTTGTGTTTTTCATTTCATTTAATGTGCATTGGTCATCTGAGTATATGGGGAGTTCATTCAAAAGTATGGCATACACACCTTGTGGTAAGAGGTCTGAAATTTTATCCCTGCACTCATGGTCATCCCAAACCCATACTAACAGATGTAGTTTTAGTGATCCCCAAACCTCACCAGGGTAGTTCTAGAAGCACCCAACACTGGGAAGGTCCAAAAATAAAGCTGTCAGTACCCTTTGGGCTAAGCATGGTTGAAGCACTGTCCACCCTACTTCCATCTTGGCTACACCAATTTGGCTAGAGTGATCCCTTAAAAAATTAGTTGATATATTCCATGTTTTAGACATATGCAAATTCCCTGGTGGTTGCTTTGGTCAGGTAGGCCAGCAAAAAGCTTATAAATGATGAGCTGAAACCACTTTCATTTTATTGTTAGGAAAAGAATTATCTGGGTAAAAGTCAGACTGATGCTGCCATGGGCTCATATGATAAAAACTACATGGAACTAATTATGCAGATTTTCTGGAGAAATGGATTTGAGCCTTGGGTAACAATTATGAGTAAGTACAAGGGGAATTTAGGGAAATTGCGCAGTGAGTGTACATTATGGACACTCTGCAGTATCCTTGACTTCCACACTAACATATCACCAACTTTCCTGATTCAACTAGTATCTACATTGACTATTTGGAATGTGTCATGCCTGCATGAAAATAGACATTAAGTAGACAGTTAACGGTTTAGTATAATGGGCCATTTACCAACAGCAAACTACTAAAGAAAATGAAATCAATGCTCAAATGAGATGCAAGCAGATGAAGGTTCTGTAAAGTTTCACTATTAAGCTATTGACAGAACTCTTATTCACTCTACCATTTATCAAGTACTTGTCACATTTTAGACATGGTTTTGCAGCTGAAATCCATCCAATGGGCAAAAATTTAAAACTCAATGGAAGCTGAAAATTAATGCCTTCACACACTGTTCATAATTCTGGGCAGATAAATAACTGTTAACAGAGTAATGTATTTCAAGAATTGACTAGTAGCATAATGTTTAGATCTATATATTGTGAACTCACAAATCTCACAATATTCACTGTATTTAAATTATTAATAAAATGAGAGGGACTGGGCATATAATACAGGAGTTAAAGAACTTGTCTTGCATGTGGCTCAATCGCAGTTTAATCCATGTCATCACATATGGTCCCCTGAGCTCAGAGTCAGGGGCAAGCCCTAAGCACCACCAGGTGTAGCTCAAATAATAATAGATATAATTAATAAACAAAAGAGAAGGGGCTGGAGAGATAGCATGGAGGGTAAGGCATTTGCCTTTCATGCAGAAGGTCATCGGTTCAAATCCCGGTGTCTCATATGGTCCCCCGAGCCTGCCAGGAGCGATTTCTGATCATAGAGCCAGGAGTAACTCCTGAGCGATGCCGGGTGTGACCCAAAAATAAATAAATAAATAAATAAATAAATAAATAAATAAAAAGAAGAAGGAGCAATGGAAAAAGTCTTTGAGAAGTGTAAGGAATGACAATTCAGAATTTGAATTTTTCCATTGCTCATTTGTAACTCTCATCTTCACAAATATGTGGTTTTAGAAAAATGCTCAATATCACAAATTTTAAATGAAGTATGAAGGTTCCCTTCAAAAATGTGATGAGAGTTAAAAGAGATGAAGAGGGTGTCAGTCAGGATGCACTCCATCATACAAAACGACAAACAGCCCTGAATTCTCAGTAGCTAGAAAATTACTTATACTTCACCCAGCTGTTCATTTCAGTAAAATCAATAAAATCTGGCATATGAAAATCCAGCTAATGCTTCTGTCAGCCCAAGCCTCTAACTTTCCTGAGCAAGGCATGGACTCTGCCTAGATGAAGTTGCCTGAAATAATATTTACCTAGATAGTTACCTTTACCTAGATAGTTGCATAGTCACTCACACTTGACAAGGGTATATATTTGTAATATGTGCCTGAAAGAAGGAAATATATATAGAAATAATATTTATATGAGATGAACTGGCATCTGACAATGGCTGGCATGAGGATCTATAAATTCAAAAGAACCTTCTTAGAACATTGATTCTAACTAAAGGTTAAATATTAAAACATAAATCTGATCAACTCAAATTCAAAACATGTATAAATTTTTAGATAAGACAAATGATTTGAAGAGAAATTCAGACCTTGTTTTCTGAAGACTGTAATATCAAAATTTTCTCACTTTTTATTTGGTTCCACAGAATAATTAAGACGTGAACATTCGAAGGGCAGGATGTGCGATGAAAAGGTGTCTGGGAACCCACACCCCACAAGAAAATCTCAAAAGGCAATGGGGAAACCTATACTTTCATCCTAAGTATAAGACCTGTATAACACTACCTCTTTATTTTTTATTTCATTTTACTTAAAATCATTTTTCACTATACATATGTGAGCAAATATATTTTTTATTTCTATTTTTATGTTTTTTGGGTGTGTGACTTGTTTCTCTGTTTTTCTCTTTTCACCCCCAAATGCACCGGCAATATAATGAAGCACCATTTCTTCCTGCAAAGGCACACTAAAAAAAGGGAAATCTCACATATATAAACAAGCTCTTATCTACTAGGGATAAGAACTCATACTTATTTACAATACAGGGGAATCTCCCACCTTTAAAATATGTCATGTGGAAAAAAAATATATGTCATGTGGATCCATCTTAGACTCTAGGAGATTAGACACCGACCGTCCAGACTTGAACCCTGAACCCCAGACATAGAAACGACACAGTTCTTCACAACAGCTACAGGAACCAAATCCCATCTGGGACATCCTGAATACTACTCGAACTCCAACATGTGCCAGTTCTAATATGATATCCTGACAACGAGGAAATTGGGAACAAAAGGACATAAGAACAGGTTATCTTACATTACCAACTAATGATAAAATCAGAAGACTTATCACACTGTGGGCTGTGTAAAAGCCAAGAACGTGATCTACAGATGACTGGCTAATAGAACCATTTATGCACCTTGTCATATTTTCTATCTCATGACCATGGCAATTATGTGGTGCATATTTTTATTGCTGCAGTGGTCACTGGATATCTTATTTGATTCCTCTTTTTGAACTGCTGTGGTGTTTCACCTTTTTTTTTTCCCCCTTCGTCTCTCAATATGTATTCTGGGACCAACAAAAAAGCCCTAGTCTAGGGTATGTTCTACGTCCTGCACAACAATCATGATCTCTAATTCCAAAGACTTGACAGAGGCAATTGCAACTGAATGGGTCTTCTGGAAACATAACGAAAGACCATATCCCAGGCTCCATCCGAGGTTCAGCGCAAGGACCAAGACCACCAACCACAGAATACAGATTAAAATGACACGGAGGAAACAGAACTTCTAAAATCACAAAGAAAGACTTCATCATAAGTTCCACTCCTTGACCTGTGCACAGACTGAGACCTCTAGATTTAGAGGTCTGATTTTATCATCCAGATCGGAGCAGAAGTCTTCCATACGCCACAAAAGCACCAAGGGGAGAGTAAATGAACTTGAAAGGAGTCTATAGATAATCCCATAACAATCTATTCCAAGGGTGGATAAACCCTGTATCTCTTAGGCCAAGGGGATTCCCGTTTCAGATGACCCCAATATTTACTGTGCCTATGCGGGGGGGGGGGGACAAAAAGCACTAAATAATCCTTTTTTTTTCAATCTAGTTTTTGTTGATTTCTATGTTTGGGGGTGGATATTGTAATAGTTCTCCATTTTTTTATTTATATATTTACTTTTTCTTTCTTCTTTTCTCTTCCTCCTTTATGCACCTTGTCATATTTTCTATCTCATGACCATGGCAATTATGTGGTGCATATTTTTATTGCTGCAGTGCTCACTGGATATCTTATTTGATTCCTCTTTTTGAACTGCTGTGGTGTTTCACCTTTTTATTCCCCCTTCGTCTCTCAAACCAAGGATGAGAGCCTCTAGAATGACTCTGCTCACAGTCGGCATAGTTGATTTTTACCCCATTATATTACTTTTCTCTTCCTCAAACAAAACCACATAACTTGAACCTTCTAGTCCTGCCTCCCAATTAGAGGGGGCAGTAATGGAGGCACCAAGACCAAACAGTTATAAGACCACTAAGTAATAAACTAGACACAGAAGGGACCACACATTCTAGCAGCCCTTGGGGGAAGAGTGGAGGAAATGGGAGACAGGATGGGAGCGGATGTGGGAGGAGGACAATTCGGTGGTGGGAATTCCCCTGATTCAATGTTAATATGTACCTGGAATATTACTGTGAATGATATGTAAGACACTATAATTAAAATAAAAATCATAAAAAAAGAAAAAATAGTTTTCCCCTGGAAAGACATCCTGGAAAAAAAAAAAGTGAACATTTAATATAAATAATCCACTTGCAACTAAATGGCGGAAATGAACGTTTTTAGGCACTCAATAAAAGCAATGAGTAATATTCTAAATGTCTTGACAGTTAAGGCAAAAATCAAATACAGTGATATTGCTTATTTTGAGTCAATAGACAGCAAGCACAACTGTGGACAGAGGCAGAGTGCACTGTGTGTAAAAGGAAGCCATCTCCAAGTACTATTTCAAAAGAAGAAAAATGTTATCCTTAATCAATTGCTATCAACTAAAGGAATTACATGGAAGCTGTTTTATAATAAGTAAGTTGCTTTTTATAGATCAGACCTAATTACATGTAGGCTTGGAGAAATCTTGAAGGACTGATAATAGCTTCAAATACTGAGTGCTTATAATATTCCACATACCATTCAAAGCCATATTGATGGGATAACGTATTCATTTAAAAAATACCTTATGAGATAGCTGCTATCATCATCCCAAGAAAATTAAAGCACAGAAAGATTGAGAGTCTTAGAGCTTCAGAGTAATTGAGCTAGAGTCCTAATTCTGGCAGCCTGTTTTAGAATCTTCAATCAGATATCTCATCTAAATTATCAGTTATGATCCTCTGGATATCTACACATTCAGTGAACTCTGGACAATGGCTAGTGCTTACTCTGTTCCTTATTAAGTCACATAGTGTTAATCAGCTTAGGGAATCTTCTTTGTGTATTATTTCAGAGGGGTCCTACCCCCTTTGAGATCTATAGGACCAAATTCTGCTCTTGTTCATACCTGAGACAATCAAAATGAGGAATAATAGGGGCACGCAGAAATACAGTAACTCTCTAGAAGAACTGTATTATCTCCAGCTCACTTCCTAGTGACTGGAGGTCAAAGCTCTATACACTACATTAAAGGGAAGTAATGACTTCAGCATCAAACAAGGTGAAGTGAAGGCAATACCATCTGCTTGCCTTGTTCTTGAAAGAACTAAGGGAATTAATAAAGAAAATGAACCCAGCATGGCCCTAGAAATAGTTTTCTTTCAAAAGAAGAAAATAAATTCTAGGTTATTAGAATGATATCATTTCATAGTATTTTCTTTCATTAAGAAAACAGTGATCCACCATCTAGCATGTACGAGAACTAGATGCTGTCTATCATCTGTACAGATTCTAACTAAATAACCTGTATTATACAGCACTACTCAAGAATCACCACTTCCAGTACCATTTCTTCCCCCAAAATAATTCCTAGTACTATCTCAGAATCTGTGTTTGCCATAAATAGTTTAGATCTATTCAATTCAAAGATGATAAATTTCAACACCATTGACTAATCCATGGAGTTGAAAAAAACCTAACAAAAAGCAGTGTCCATCAACCCTGGGTCCAAAAAGTTCTAGAGAGCTCAGAACCACCCATTTATTTACACTCCATTAAAGGCAGGTAATATTTGCCAAAGTCCACTGGAAAAAGTAATAGGTGTATCAACTGTAAATCTGATCCAGGATCACAAAATCTTCTGCCAAAGGGCCAGGCCAATATAGAAAAAATATGAATAGAGCTTTGGATTAGAACTTGGAGTCAGAGGAAACTACCAAGAACTGGGATGCACATTCCCTGTCTAAAGCCGTCACCATCTCCGAACGTTTCTTTCACCACAAACAAGAGGCTTCTTAAACAAGTTTTGTGAACTGGCAACATTAGAAACTGGAATCTACCCTTGGGCACTAGTGTTTAGAGCCATAGAGTTGGGGCAAGACATGGAGCTTTTCTAAAACTTTTCCTTCATGAAAAAGAACTAAAAACTAAACTAAACTTCATGGAAGAGAACTATCTCTGATTCAATGGTGTTGTCTATCAAATTTAATAATGATAATGTAGTTGCCTTTATCCATCCACTCAACTTTGAGCATCTTGAAGGTAGTGATTTCTCTACCTTAGCTTTTGGTACCACATCTGCCATACTCTAAGTCATTACATAAATATGGAGAATAAAGAAGTAAATAAGTCTCTTGAGTTGCAAACATCATCTTGGGTGCTCAACACTGTCTTCTTAGAGAAGAACACAGATGCAAACCCATTCATAGATCATAAAGCCCAATACTTTTCAGTTTCTAAAATATTCCTTTTATTCATCACAAATGCAGCCTACTCTTTAAAATGTAGATAGATTTTTTTTAGATAAAACTTAGCTGAGACAGCCCGGGAGGCAAAGGAGGGGTGATATGGGATTCAGGCTGCAAACAGGGGTGGAGGGAGGACAACATTGGTGGTTGGAATGCCACTGATTCAATATCACTATGTGCCTGAAATACTACTGTGAATGATTTGTAAGCTACTTTGGTCAAAATAAAAATTAATAATATAAAACAAAAAACTTGGCTAAGAATAGTAGGGCCGGATTTGGTGTCCTGGCTTATTTTAGCTTATTTTCACTTTATCCAAAGGGTCTTATCTCTCCTTCTGCTAATTTAAATATGCCAGAATCATCTGTTTATTCATGAACTCACCTCAAGTTTTCAGAGCCTCTTCCCTGCGCTGGGACCATGCTGGGCCAGGCTTTGTTCCCTGGCCTGTTGTGCAGAAAGAAGCTTCAGCCTTTAGGGGGCTACACCAGGAGCTCTCTAGACAAGAATGATGGCGAATGCCAAGACTCCAAATTACACCAATGTTCTAAGGAGCAGCTGGGATTTTATTTTTCATTTTCTCAGCATTCCTGTCTCTCTACATTTAGTTGATATTCTCTAAAAGAACAGGCCCTGACACCTGCGGGTATTTTGGGGGGGAAATGTGTGGACCATATGCATCCCTAGCATGCAGCAGGGAGAGAGAGAAATTGGTACAATGCAGTTTGGCACCAGTGAGCTTTTACAGTTTCTTTTTTCTTTTCTTTTTTTTTTTTTAATTCCTTAACATCTTGCCTACAAATTGCATCCTCAAGCATTTCAGAGTTGAATAACCCCCAAATGCTTACAGCTTATTTCATTATGCTTTATTGGGGGCTTTAAAGAAAGGAGGACCAGAGAATGTCAGGAACTGTTTAGCAGCATCAGAGCTGATTAGGCTGAAGAGCATTCAAAGAAATTTATTTCTCTATTTTTTGTTACCAACATCATGTACTCCACTGAAAGTGGTCCATGATTTCCTCACAAGCATGTCTCCTAATCTCTTGTGAGCCCATCAGCTTTTGCCAGTTTGCCTTTTATTAATTTTTTTAAGAAGCAAATGGATCAGGAGGACTAGAGAACATTCAGAGATCAGCAGCCAGGATAGACTAGGCTGGGCAAAAGAATCTTATCTAGGCATGAATAAATTGCATTTCTGGGTGCCTTTATTGCAGGAAGTTGTGTGACTTTAAGCAAGCCATTACCTTTCTCTGGGTTTCAATTCTCTGCTTTGTTTAATGTTAAGAAAGGAACGTTAACAAAGAGACAGGAATACAGTTTACAAAACCACATGTTTTGTATCAAGGGCACCACGTCAGGCCTGGCACAGATTCCCATTCTAATCTACATGCTGCGTGACCCTATGCAAGTTACTAACCTCTCTGAATTCCCAGTTTCACTTGTAAAATGGGTGGAGGAATAGAATAACAGGTATAAGGTGCAAATAAAAAGGGAATTCTAGATTTTTGCCTTAAAATATATATATATATATATAATACTCTAGTGGTGGGTGTGGTGTGATAATGATGTATCTATAAAACTATTATTGACACTATAGTAAATCACAGTACCTCAATAAAAAAATAAAGAGGAGTTATAAAAACATTTAGACTCAGTTATCCTATAACCCCACTCACTACGCCCCCCCCACCATCATCTTTAATATTTCCCTCCAGCTGTCCCAATGAGCAAATGTGCAATATAAGTAAAAAACAGAGACTCGTCTCTCAGTATCGCTACCCTGCCAAGAAGCTTTCTTCAAGTTCTTCTACATAACAGCTGCCACTTCAAGTCATGGAAACATTTGACACCCACATCATCATCCACTGCATGGCATACCCAGTGATTCTGAATCCTCATTACTTTGTGATTTGAACACCATGTTTGAGTGGTAACACAGGAAGGTTCTAACTCAAGTGGATTGCGATGGGACAACGTGTTCCAATAAACAACTAACATCTCCACAGTGATTTAAAAGAAGCTTTCCAAATGTATTTATCATCCCGTGTGAGCCTCATAAGACTATCGTATTATGATTTTTTTTTGTGATGCCCAATTTACAGATCATAAAACTAAAGCTCAGACAGGTGAAACAGTTTGCCCCAAGCCATGCAGTAAATGTCAGGCAGACTTATGGATAGGAAGGCCAGATTTTCAGATTCCAGGTTCAATAACTGCTTTTTCCCCCATGCTGTTTCTACCCTCTTAGAGAAGCTTGTTCTGTTAAATGCCTCCCCTAACTCCGCATCCATTGGCCACCTTCTTTTAAAGCAGGGATCCTACACAACTAGTGCTTTGGGTTCCTTTCCTGGGGATAGGAAATGATGAAGCAGATGGTTTGAGCCAGAAAATTAACTGGCCTGCACTATGCCTTCCCCTCAACTTTTTTTCCTTATACCAACACAAAAGAGCTTTCTGATCTACAATTGTAAAATGGTCCTAAAATGTATACATATGAAAGCTTTTTGCCTCCTACTTTTTTTTTTTTTTTTTTAATTTTTTTAAGAGTGGTATGTTTCTCTTTAGGTCAACTTCTGAAGTTGTGTCCAAGGCCATTTACTCTTCACTGTCAGATACACAGTCCATCTGCATTTCTCACTTTCCACAGCTCAATAGCTACAACCTGGGCCAAACACACATAAATCTGTGTTGAATTCAGAGAGAGACAGAGACAGACAGAGAGAAAGAGACAGAAACAAAGAGACAGAGAAAGCAATGACCTGGAAAAGTCATTTTAAATGCTGCTCCCAATTTATTGAACCCATCCATGTGTCAGTGCCTGTAAGAGGGCATCAATCTTCAGAGCATAAAAAAGAGATCATTACCCCTATTTACAGATGAGGGCAAGACTCAGAGAGGACTGAATGGTTTGCTCAGGATCACACAGAAAAAAGAAACACAAGTCTAAATGCCAAACATATCTATTTGAGTTCAAAACCTAAACTTCAGCTGCAAACCAGGCATGTGCACTAATTCCATATATATCTAAGGGTAGAAGAAAGGACTCTACTTTTATATAAATGTATTTAGGTGGATTGAAAACTGGATAAGGAAAAGGAAAGAACAAGAAAACTGAATCTCATATATAATGCGATTGAAACCCCATCTGTAAGGCATAGTGAGGTTAAATTGGAGACTAGGGTAGAAAGGAAACCAAAGAACAGCTTACTCTCCAGTTCCTCTAAGAGTCATCAGTTTCTTTTACCTTCAGAATCCCCTGACTTTGTCACTCCTCCCCTGTCATGATATAGCCCACTGACATTTGCCCCCCAGCCCCAGTCTTTTGTTGAGGTGTATCATAAATGGATGCTCATTTGATTTTTTATAATGTTCTTCTTTTCAATGCCTGGAATGCATCCTGTAATTCCAACATCTCTCTGACAATGAACCTTCAGAAGAAGGTCATAGTACTGCATTTGCTCAACCTGTAAACAGTATCATATTATTCCTTGAACTTTTTAAGTATGGAACCTATTCTATGCATTGTTTCTAGACACAACTTTATTTTAATCTTATAAATACTACTGATGTGATTCCCATTTTATATAAACCTGAAAGCCTGTGAGTTGCCCAAGGTTATCCTGGTAATACCAAGAATCATCCTCTGTTCTACCTGATGTGATGCCTGCATTCTCTCTTCTTTTCCATGTCAGTCCTGGAGACATTAGAGAGCAAGAATCCTTTACAAAGCTTACTTGATTCATATCAATGGAAAATGACAAGATAGCAAAGATGGTTAAATGTCACTGCTATGATCACATTGTTCATATAAAACTATGTATCTAAAGTCACTCTATATGCTAACTTTGAAAAAGTCTCTGTGATACAAACTCCTATGTTGAGGGGGGAACCCTGGGAATCCTGTAAAATAGTCGACAGAGCTTAAACACTCAACTCCTACTGGTAATAAGGAAAAAGTTCTCAAAACCTGATGATACTTGAGGCAGATTCTCCTCATTTGAACTTCTGGAAGTAAATGAAGTCCAGGCTGCCTTAAATACAAATTTATGAGGACTCTGGGCACAGGAACCAGCTAAGTCAACTAAGACAGTCCACTGACCCCACATAAACTGAGATAATAATGTGATTTTTTTAACCCTATGTTTATTGTAACTTGTTATGCAGCAATACATGACTAGTACCGTCATGAATATGCAGTGTCCAAGCATTGTGTTAGGTTCAGTGATGATATTAGCTTGCTTGGCCAAAGATCCAATGTTAAAAAAAGGAAAGTGGAAAGTAGACTAATGAAGCGTTAATGGTTATCTGAACTACAATGTAATTTATAAAATATTTCAACAGGACCAGAGTAATAATTATAGCAGGTAGGTCATTTGCCTTACACATAGATAACCCCAGTTTTGATCCCTGGCACCACGTATGGTTCTTCAAGCCTTCCAAAAGTGATCTTGAGCACAGAGCCAGAAGTAAGTCTATAATCCCTGAACACTATAAGGTGTTGCATACAAATAAAAAATTAATTCATTAATTATTACAACAAACTTACAAACATATTCCTGAATGTGGGCAGCTACAGAAGCAATTTCATCTCTGGAGAGTTAAAGAAACATATACACCAAGTATCTAAAATAAGAAAAAGAGATTATCTCTTCAAATCCATTGTTCACGCTAAGTGAATCCACACTTTGGGTTAAAATCTTTGACAATGTTTTTGTTACGTTTTTCTTTCTTCTTTTTTTTTTTTTATTTGTCTTTTTTCTCTGTCTTCATCCAACAGAACCACACAAATTGAATCATCTTGTTCTGCCTCATAAATTGAGGGGGGAAAGTAAAAATGAATAGTACCAGGATGGAACCGTATGAAACATTGATTGGAAATAAAAAATGATCAGACTTAAACACAAAATCTAAAGTCAACAACAATAGAATCGATACCCTATCTAACAACAAGCTATACACAGAGGAGAACAGTTATGCTAGCACTCCGGAGGCAAAGAAGGGAAATATGGGACGCATGCTGGGAAAAGGGGGTGAGGAGGACAACCCTGGTGGTGGGAAAGATCTGATTCATTGCCACTCTGTACTTAAATATTACTGTGAACGATTTGTTATTCACTTTGGTCACAATAAAAATTATTTTAAAAAAAATCTTTGACAATGAATATAGCTTTTTATTTTATTTTTCAAATATCCTTTTAACTTCTAACTAAAAGGAAGTTTCCCCATCATCAAAGACTTCCACTAACAGGTATATATTTCATGTTGTATTTTCCCTTTTGCTTTTCTACCTTAGCAGAAGACATAACTGTATTTCCCCTCCCACACAGAGTGTAAAACAATTGCTTGTGTGTGAGACCGAAGGAATGAAACAGCTGTTGGCAACATCACTGAGGAGGGGTTTCCCTCGCCCGACTGTCAGACTCCATGGCAACTGCCAGGCCACAGCCTACAAACAGTTACTTCGACTGCATTACACATCCCTGCAGAATTCCCGCAGAGGGACTCCTTGTTGATCTTTTGGTCACCATGGCTTTTTGGTTCCTGTCATGATCTTAGACATATCTCTAAGCGTGCGCATACATGCATGGACATATATTAATTAGCAAGTGTACCGGAGCTTAGCACAGGCTGCCCTTTGCTCTTGGGAAAGTCAAAACATGCTTGAGGAGTGACAGCGTAATCTCAGTGATGAAAATGGACCATAGTGTTTCTTGCTCCAGCAAAAGTTTGTGGTTGCTCATAGGCCCCGCTGAAATCTTTCTTCAGACCGAGGAGACTGTTTTATGATGGAGTGTCCTCAGAGAAGAGTACATCTGCAGGCAGTTAATTACTTTTCTTATTTCCAAAGATTATGAGTAACAGTTCGATATGAGTTGTGTGAATGATCCAAAGTCACCTTTAGATTGGAAATTTATCTCAGAAACGATTTTAATTAGGGTTGAAAAGCTGTCACAAGTTGGAGCATTCAATCCCAGATACCAGACCAAACCCTACCTTGGACACCCTATCACTGTTTTTCCTAAGGGTCCCAAGCACTGCTGGCCAAAAGAACTACACCACAAGGCCCAAATACCAAACCAGGAACCAACTCTGGGGGTAGGCATTTCAGAGAGCCCACATAAAAAGGGTACTGCTTCTATAAAAACAAATTTTAATTTAAAATAAGGGGACTGCCTTGTGTGCAACTAGCCTGGGTTCGGTTCCTGGCATCCCATATGATTCCCCAAGCTCCACCAAAAGTGATCCTTGAGCCCAGAAACAGGAGTAAACCCTAACTATTTCCAACTGTGGCTCAAACATCAAAAAAAGAAAATATTCTGAATGACTAAAGTAGAGTCTCAATGATGCAGCTTTTGTCTAGAATACTAGATGCGATGAACAAGAAAATCATCATATTATATTACTTCTAAATGCTACAGCTGAAATCTGTTCTGATTTTGAAGAATCTGCACCTTATAATGTAGAAGCCACCAGGGCTTCTCTATATTTAACTTGAATGTACACTGGCCTGCACAACTGGTGTGAGAATGCTGATTCTGGGTGAGTGGGGATGAGACTGGGAGATTCTGTACATCTGGCATGCTCCCAGGAGATACTAGTGATGCTGAATATCAAGGTCCAAATATTTCTCCCTATAATTAGTTTGTGTGAAGATTCTCACTAATTAAACCATTTCTGTAAAATGCTTCATACAGCACACATATAGAACTGTCTACTCAGTAAATTATTTCTCTCCTCTGCTAAGTGTATTTTCTCACTTGAATTTTCTCACTTGCTGTCACAATAATCCTTGCAAAGTAGTGGTGTGGGGCATACTGGATATAATTTTCATTTTAAAAGGAAGAGAAACAAAGTTTAAGAAGGTGAAATTACTTGCCCAAACTTATAAAGTAGAGATAATGAGGCAGAGACAGGGTATTAAAAGTTGGTCTTTTAATTCCAAGCCCTGTGTTCTCTCTATCACACTCACCTCGAAAGCGACATGTCCACGTTAGGAATGTCACCTAATTGATTTCAAGATGAAGACCATTCCATTATATTTTGGGAAGCCATAAAACCCTGAAATCAAAACCTCTGGCACAGAACTCATCTCCCAAAAACTCTATAGGCCTATCTCAAAATACACAGAAACAAAACTCCTAAATAAAATACTAGCAAATTAAATCCAGCCGTGCATTTGAAGAATACAGAATGATGAAGTCAAGTTTATTCCAGGAATGCCAGGATGGTTTAATATGAGGAAATCTATTAACATAATTCATCACATCAATAGGTCAAAGGAGAAAAACCATATGATCTCCATAAAGGATGCCAAAAAGTCATTTAATAAAATTTCAATAGTCAAGACTTTTTAAAACCAGCAACTAAGATATATTTCTTTAAACATAAGAAAGGTTAAACTATTAAAATACACCATCCAGTATCTACTTAGCTGGAAATACTTAGGATGAGATAGAACTGCCAACACTTCACTCTCCTATGAACTTTGTTTTCCCAAGTTTTAATCAATGAAATAAGACAGGAAAAATAAATAATGGGTAAAAATAGCTGAGAGGAGGAAAAATCATATTAAATTATTTTCAAAATGATTAATTTTTCCTCTCTAGAAAATACAAGCTATTTTATTTTATAATGACTAAAAATAGTCCAATAGAATCAGCAATAACCAATTAGAAAGGATTTCAAAATATGATATCTCATTCAGACTATGGAGAAAAAAATTCAAAAGACCTACAAGAAATTTTAATCTTATTCTTTAAATTTCACTTTTTTACAATAAAGCATAGATGCAAATTTTCTGCAGATAAATTCCATGCTTCAGATGAAAAGTATACTAGGTAAAGAAGCTATCTTTACATTAACTTGCAAACGTTGCACAGTTTTAATCAAAACCCTAACAGTATTCTTGGAACTTGAGAAAACCATATTTTGTCAAACAAGAAAATAAATTGCAATAAAAACTGTCAGGACAAAAATTGAAAAAGAAATATGTTTAAACGATGCTCTACCAAAATTTAAAATATGTTATAAACCTACAATTAAACCAAATACTGCTATAAGGTGCCAGAGAGAAAGACAGATCAAAGGAGCAGAATAAAAATCTCAGAAAACAGTCCTAAGTATATTTATATAATAAAGTTATTAAATGACAAAGATAGTATATATGTTCCATGAGAAATATTGCTGAACTAATAATTTAACTTGTAAAAGTAATTTCATCAACCCTCCCCAAAATCGGGGCTTCAAGAATTGTTTTTAAATAATAATGAGTAGACCAACTAATGAATATAAAATAGAGAAAAAATTCCTTCTAGAATTCATACTCAGTTTATATAAAGAAGGATCACAACGCTCAACAACAAAAATAAAGCAATCCCATCAAAAACAGGAGTCTAACAGATACTTCCTTGAAGAAGACATTCACATAGCAAATCGGCATATGAAAAGGGGCCTCATCATCCCTTATGATTAGAGAGTGTGAAGGCAAAATAACTAATAAGATGTCACCCTCGCACAGTAAGAATGGCTTTAAATACTAGTAACTGCTACTGCTGCCAGGGAGATGGTAAAATGAGGCCCTCATTCACTGGTTTGGTTTCTGTGGGAAAATAGTATGGACATGTGTCCGAATATTTATAAAACAAAACATCTGAATCTAATTCTTGCTATCAATAACATTGAAAACAATAATCTGAAAAGTTATGTGGCATACCTATGTTCATTACAGAGCTATTTATAACAGTTGAGATACAAAAGCCAACCCATGTCCCCAAGAATAGATGAAGGAAGTTGTAGATCTATATACACACCATTAAATGACTCAGCTGAAAGAAAAGGTGAAATCTTGCCCTTCTGCTACAATTTGAATGCACTAGAAGATATCATGTTAAACAAAATTTTTCAGAGGGAGAGTGACAAATACTGAATGAACCTATTAAGAAGTGGTGCATATCATCGCGTGACAGAGCAGATGTCTCCCATACACCACAGAAGGATCATAGGGGAGAGCAAATGAACACACATGGAGTCTGTTACATAATCTCATGACAATAACTTCAAGGGTGGAGAAACCCTGTATCACTTAGGCCAATGGAATTCCCTTTCTAATTCTTCCCCAACATTTACTGTGCCCTATGCAGAAGGAAAGAAAAAAAAAAAAGAATCAGCACAAAATTTAGTTTTGTTTTTGTTATTTTTTTTTTGATTTTTTGTTTTAATCTTTTGTTTTTGTTTTGTTTTGTTTTGGGTTTCAATTATTGTCATTGTTGTTTCCTTTTTTGTGCTCTGTTTTTGATTTTATTTCAGAAACGTGATTATTGTGTGGTGCATGTGTCTATCGCATGTAGTGCCTCGTTGGATTTCTAGTTTGATTTTTCTTTTTGTATTGTTGTGGTGATTCTTTTCCTTTTTCCCTTTCTTCTCTCAAAACTGATGTTTAGATCCTCTGGACTCTGCCAACTTTTGGCCGGTGGCATTCGTACCCCATTCTATTTCTTTTTTTTTTTTTTTCAAACAGAACCACATAACTGGAACCATCTTGCTCTGCCCTCAAATTGAAAGGGAAATGACAGAGGGTACCAAGTACAAAACAACTGTTTGATCACTGAATAGTAATTAAAATGATCAGACTCTTAAACACCAAATCCAAGCCAATGACAACAGAATCGATATCCAATCTACAACAAGCTAGATACAGAGGGGATCACTTATACTAGCAGCCTGAGGGAGGTGGTATCGGATGCATGCTGGGAATGGTGGGAAAGGAGATCAACTTCGGTAGTGGGAATTCCCCTGACTCAATGTTAATATCTACCGAAAATATTACTATGAAAAGATATGTAAATCACTTTGATCAAAAATAAAAAGTGGTGAATATATATATAGCTATGTTAATTGATATGTAGATATACGTATATAAATAATTGTATATAAATGCTTAGCATTTAATGACAGATTCTTGGACTTTGAATACAGATCTAAATTACCAACTTGGTAGGTAAAAATTAAGGAAGGAGAATAACTTGTGTGACACCCAGGACAGTGGTGGAGCCGTTTTAGACATTCAGGGGTAATAATTTTGCACACCACCAGCATGGACATAGAAAATATTATAACTATGTCCCCTTCAATTATATTTGTTCTGATTTTATCTGGTGTTTTCTAAAATTTTAGCACAATATTTTACACCTAGTGTTTTATTTATTATAATTCAGGAAGATAGAATAGTGTTAAATTTTAATGGTATTGATAAACAAACTTACTATTCCAACACCACTACCAAAGTGCCTGTGATGTTAGGGTTTACCTCCTATGCTCTGCGCTCAGTAATCACTCCTATCAGGCACAGGAAAGCATATGGGATGTCAGGGATCGAACCCAGCTCTGACCCCAGGTAGGCCACGTGCAAGGCAAGTGACCTACCACTGCATTATCGCTCCAGCCCTCCACTGTATTTTTTCATATTTTATTTTATTTTATTTTTGATAATAATTTAAAGCACCATGGTTACAAAAAATGTTTGTAGAAATGGGTTTTGGTCACTGATTTTACACTACCCTTCACCACTGTAACTTTTCCAACACCAGGTGTTCCCCATTTTTCTCCACTTGCCCTCCAAACCCAATTTTTTGAGACAGGTATTCTATTTCTATCTCTTACTACCGTCATGGTAGTTGTTTATTTCTCAACTGCACTCACCAGTCTTTGTGGGTAAGTATCATATCATGGGCCGGTCCTTCCAGTCCTCACCTCTATTTTCTCTGGCGTTTTATTAGGATACTGTCTTTTATTTTTTCTTAAATTCCAAAGATAAGTGAGACTATTATGTGTCTGTCTCTCTCCCTCTGGTTCATTTCACTCAGCATAATAGTCTTCATAATCCATTCATATACAGCGCAAATTTCATGACTTCATTTTTTCTAACAGCTGCATAGTATTCTATTGTATAGATGTACCAACCATTTCTTTAGCCACTCATCTGTTGAAGGGCATCTAGCTTGTTTCCCAGATTCTGGCTATTGTATATAGTGCTGCAAATGAAACATAGGAGTGCAATAGGGCTTATTCAATATTTTTGTATTATGTTTTTGTTGTTACTTAGGATTGCTGGATCAAATGGGAGCTCAATTTTCAGTTTTTTAAGGAATATCATATTGTTTTTCTGGAATGTTGGATCAGATGGCATTCCCACTAGCAGTAAATGAAACATTTCTTTTTCTCCACATACACACCCAATACTGGTTGCAAATGATGTGATACTAATGTTTACGAAAATCCCTGAAGACTCTACAAAAAATTTCCTAGAAACAACATTCATATAGCAAAATGGCAAGCTACAAAGTTAACATGCATAAAACCAATGTCCTTCGTATACACAAATAATATAGAGAAGAAATAAACATTTTGAAAAAAGCAATCTCATTCACAAAAGTAAACAGAAAATCAAATACCTTGGAGTCAACTTTACTATATTTTGTGTAGCATAAGACACACTAGACACCTTTTTTTTCCCCAAAAGTGCATCTTATGGAGTGAATGCTGCCTGGAGCTGAAGCCTGAGTGCAGGGGAGGAAGCATCCTAAAAACAAAGTGCATGTTATGATCGGGTGCACCTTATAAAAGTGAAAAAAATATAGGTAAATAAAGAAGTAACTATATGGTAACTATACAAAGAAAACTACAAAATACTGCTTCAAGAAATAAAAGAGGACACAATGAAATGGAGTCATATACCTTGTTAATGGACTGGGAGTATTAACAAGCTTAAAATACAATAATCCCCAAAACATTGTACAAATTTAATGCAATTCTTCTGAGGATACCCATGACATTCTTCAAAGAAGTGAATCAAGTACTCCTGAAATTTATTTGGAACAATAAACATCCACAAATGGCTAATGCAACTCAGGAAAAAGAAGATGGGAGGCATCACTTTCCCCAAGTTTAACTTGTACTACAAATCAACAATCATTAAAACAGTAAGGTATTGTAATAAAGACAGTCCCTCAGATCAATGGAATAGACTTGAGTATTCAGAGAATGTTCCCCAGACATACAATCAATTAATCTTTGATAAAGGGGCAAGAAACACAAAATAGAGCAAAAAAAAAAAAGCCTCTGCAATAAATGGTATTGGACAACTGGTCAGCCACATGCAAAAAAGCTAACTCAGACCTTCATCTAACACCATGCACAAAGGTCAAATCCAAGTGGATGAATGACCTTGATGTCAATGTCAGACCTAAAACTATAAGGTATATAGACATAGGCAAAAGACTCCATGACCTTGAGACTAAAGGCATCTTAAGGAGGAAGCATCACTGTTCAAATAAGTAAAAACAAGAGACTACATTAAACAGAGAAGTTTCTGCACCTCAAAGGAAATAGTGTCTAGGATACAAAGGCCATCCACACAATGGGGAGAAACTATTCACCCAATACCCATCAAGTATAGGGGTTAATATCTAAGGTACACAAGGGACTGATTGAACTTTACAAGGAAAAAAATCTAACCACATCAAAATATGGGGAGAAGAAATGAACAAATAATTCTTCAAAGAAGGAATACAAATGGTCAAAAGGCACATGAAAAAAATGCTCCACATCACTAACCATCAGAGAGATGAAAATCAAAACAACAATGACGTATCATCTCAAGCCACAGAGACTGGCACATATCACCAAGGAACAAGAAACTACCATTGTCTTTAAGTCTCTTCTAGTCTGTTTCTTTTTTTCTTCCCTCCCTGCTGTTTGGTAATTGTTCCAGTTCAATTTTTAAAATTATAAGTGGTTAGTTATAAATTATTGAATTGCTATAAAAATCTGATTTGTCTGATGAAGGGTTTTTGTTAAAATTATATGCTTCCTCACCACAAAGAGTGGTGAATACAGTTAGAGAAATGACTACACTAAGAACTACCATGACAATATTGATGCATGAGGGAAAGTAGAATGCCTGTCTCGAGTACAGGTGAGTGTGGGGGAAGTAGGATTAGGGAGCATTGGTGGGTGGTTAATTTGCACTGGTGAAGGGGGGTGTTCTTTTCTATGACTGAGGTCCAACTACAAACATGTTTGTAATCATGGTGCTTAAATAAAGATTTAAAAATAAATTATATGTTTCCTTCTGTCTACACAATCCCCCATCATAGGAAAAAATTATTTCTATTGTTTCATTTTTTATCACTTCATTGCAATTATTTTAATATCCAAAATGTTGTTATTATTTTGAAAGAAATTCCTTCCAAACATAACAAAGTCAGGCAAATTTACAGATATATTAAAGCATGAGGAGGAAGAGGAGAAAAAAGCAAATGGCAAAATTCAAAGACTTAAAGACTTACATAAAAATATATGATAGGTAAGGAAATAACATGTTTAAGATAATAAAAAAAAACTTTTAAACAATGAGAAAAAGTTCATATCTACATTATGAGAACAAGAAAACTATTATCGTTATCATTTTCCAAAGGAAGAAACAGTCAATAAATAAATGTTCAACCTATTTGCAAATCAAAATTTCCAAAGTCAAATCAAAAGTTCAGGATGCTTAGAAATTCTGTTGCTATACAGGCAGGGGCAGGTGATGGAGGGGCAATTAGTGGTGGGAATGTTGCTCTGGTGAAGAGGGGTATTCTGTTTATGACTGAAAACCCAAATACGAACATTCTTGTAATCATGGTGCTTAAAATAAAGATGTATACAAAAATTTCAAGATGCAAAGTGTTACCACAAAGCTAGCAAAGATTCTAACTCTCACCATGTTAAAGTAAGGATAAATGGTGTCTAGAAATTGACATCCCTGGGCTGGAGAGATAGCAATGCTTTCAGAAGGATGGTGGTCTTGAATCCCGGCATCCCATATGTTCCCTCAATCTGCCAGGAGCAAATTCTGAGCATAGAGCCAGGGCACCTGAGCACTGCCGGGTGTGATCCAAAACCCAAAGAGAGAGAGAGAGAGAGATGAGAGGGAGAGGAGAGATGAGAGAGAGAGAGAGAAATTGCCATCCTTTTATTGCCAAGGCACGATTTTTGAAAGGCAATTTGAAAGGCAATACATCTCAAAATTATTTAAATATGGTCAATCTTCAGCAAAGCAATTCCATTTGTTCAGTTTCATTAACCCCCATCCTTAAATTATATTGTATAAATATGCACAAAATATATCCATAGTAATATATTTCACCAATGGTATTTGATAGTAGAAAATAAATACTCTTATTAAAAGAGATAAATTGGCCAGCACCCCTTTCTGCCTCTCTTCTGTGCTGTGCTGCACTTTTGACCTGATTTCATCCTGTGTGTGGCTTATCTTCGGCGACAGCCATTCTTCTCGTGAGCCTTCGTGGAAGTGAGTTGACACGTCCAGAAAGGGAGGAGCCAGAGGAGCAGGGCTGCTCCGCTTTGCATTCGTGACCCTCGCACATCATTTAGCCAATGAATACAACCACAACACGTAGAAAAGCCCACAATACAAGTGTGACAATGAGGAAACAACATAGGCCAGTGCCAGACATAGAGAATGAAGATGACAACTCTGACGACTTGAACATGACCAACCAACTAGTCAGTCTCTCAGATAAGGAGTTTAGAGTCGCAATATGGAAGATGGTGAAAGAACTCAAACAAAGTATAGAAGAGAACAATAATAAGAATCAAGAGAATATGAAGATAGAAATCAGAAAACTCCAAACTGAAATTTCAGGTCAAATAACAGGTCTGTAATTTTCTTTTTTGGTAGCATCTGTCTGGTTTAGGTATCAAGGTGATGTTGGCTTCATAAACTATTTGGAAGTGTTTCTGTTTTTTTTGATTTCATGGAAGAAATGGATAAATTCTTGGACTCTTATAATCTTCCACGGTTGAACAAATAACAGGTCTGAAAAACTCAATAGATGAATTGAAGAAAAACATGGTTGAGCTTTCCCATGGGTTAACAGCAGCTGAGAATAGAATTAGTACACTAAAAGATGAGAAGAATAACAATTCCATACAGCAGAAGAAATTGGAAAAAAGCCTCAAAGCAAATGATCAAACAATGGAAAAATTACTCAAAGAATGGGAACAGATGAAAATAGAAGTCTATGATAAGCTCAACAGAAACAACATTAGAATCACTGGAGTCCCAGAGACCCAGGAAGAAAATCTCCAGGAATAATCAACAGTCAAGAACATCATTGAAAGAAACTACCAGAGCTAAAGAATACATGTGATCAAATCCTGCATGCCCGAAGAGTACCGACTAAAAGAGACCCCAGAAAAAACACCCCAAGACACATCCTAGTCACAATGACGAATCCCACAGATAGAGACAATATTCTGAAAGCCGCAATATTGAAAAGAGAAATTACATTCAAGAGAACATTCTTGAGATTTACTGCAGACCTGTCACAGGAAACACTCAAGGCCAGAAGGCAGTGGTGGGACATAGTGACAAAACTCAATGAAATAAATGCTTCACCTAGAATACTGCACCCAGCAGAACTCACTTTCAGGTTTGAATGAACAATACATGGTTTTACAGACAAACAACAGCTCAGAAACTTTACAGACTCAAAACCATTCTTAAAAGAAAGACTGAATGGCCTACTTTAAGACAAGACTGACCAACAGATACACCAAACTTCGATATAAAGATGGCACTAACTCCCAGGACAATTCTTTATCTCAATGTCAATGGACTAAATGCACCAGTTAAGAGACACAGAGTGGCTAAATGGATCAAAAAACTCAATCCAACCATCTGCTGCCTACTTTAATGCACCTGAATAGTCAGAACAAACATAAACTCAAAATTACAGACCAAAATCGCTGATGAATACAGATGCAAAGATCCTCAACAAAATCCTGGCAAATAGGATTCAATGCCACATTAAGAAGATCATCCACTACAATCAAGTAGGTTTCATCCCAGGAATGCAAGGATGGTTTAACATCCATAAATCTATCAACATAATACACAACATCAACAACAAGAAAAATAAAAACCACATGATCATATCAATAGATGCAGAGAAAGCATTTGATAAGGTCTAACACCCATTCTTGATCAAAACTCTCAGCAAGATGGTAATGGAAGAAACCTTTCTCAATATAGTTAAGGCCATCTACCACAAGCCAGAGGCAAATAATTGTCCTCAATGGAGAAAAACTGAAAGCCTTTCCTCTAAATTCTAGCACAAGACAAGGTTGTCCTCTCTCACCACTCCTATTCAACATAGCACTGGAAGTACTTGCTATAGCGATTAGGCAAGAAAAAGATATCAAGGGAATCCAGATAGGAAAGGAAGAAGTCAAGCTCTCCCTGTTTGCAGATGACATGATACTCTACTTAGAAAACTCTAAACACTCTACGAAAAAGCTTCTAGAAACAATAGACTCATATAGCAAGGTGGCAGGCTACAAAATTAACACACAAAAATCAATGGCCTTTCTATACATCAATAGTAATAAGGAAGAAATGGACATTAAGAAAACAACCCCATTCACAGTAGTGCCACACAAACTCAAATATCTTGGAATCAACTTGAATAAAAAAATACAAAGAAAACTATAAAACTCTGCTCCAAGAAATAAGAGAGGACACGCGTAAATGGAAGCACATACCCTGCTCATGGATTGGCAGGATTAACATCATTAAAATGGCAATACTCCCCAAAGCATTGTACAGATTTAATGCGATCCCTCTAAAGATTCCCATGACATTCTTCAAAGAAGTGTATCAGGCACTTTTGAAATTCAGTTGGAACAATAAACACCCTAGAATAGCTAAAGCAATCATTGGGAAAAAGAATATGGGAGGAATTACTTTCCCCAACTTTAAACTGTACTACAAAGCAATAGTTATCAAAACAGCATGGTATTGGAATAAAGACAGGCCCTCAGATCAGTGGAATAAGCTTGAATACTCAGAGAATGTTCCCCAGACATACAACCACCTAATTTTTGATAAAGGAGCAAGAAATCCTAAATGGAGCAAAGAAAGCCTCTTCAACAAGTGGTGTTGACACAACTAGCTATCCACTTTCAAAAAATTGAATTTAGACTCCCAGCTAACATCATGTATGAAGGTTAAATCCAAATGGATGAAAGACCTCGATATCAGACACAAAACCATAAGATATATAGAATAACATGTAGGTAAAACACTCCAGGACATTGAGACTAAAGGCATCTTCAAGGAGGAAACTGCACTCTCCAA